>NW_006159745.1:417951-433510 GCF_000334495.1 Tupaia belangeri chinensis
AAAAAGCATTTGATAAGATACAACATCCCTTTTTGATCAAGATGCTCAGCAAAATAGGAATACAAGGGTCATATCTCAACACAATAAAAGCGATCTATGAAAAACCCATCAGGAACATCATCCTGAATGGAGAAAAGCTGAAAGCTTTCCCACTAAAAACGGGTACGAAAAAACAATGCCCACTTTCTCCACTCCTTTTCAATGTAGTACTTGAAGTACTCACCAACGCAATCAGAAAAGAGGAAAAAATTAAAGGCATCCAAATCGGAAAAGAAGAGGTGAAAGTCTCTCTATTCGCAGATGACGTGATTGTGTACATAGAAGACCCAATGATTTCCATGAAAAAATTTCTGGAAGTAATGCATGAATACAATAAAGTTGCAGGATACAAAATTAATATACAGAAGTCTATAGCGTTTCTATATACAAACAACAGGCAGATGGAGATAGAACTGAAAATAGTTATTCCATTTACCATAGCCACAAAAAGTATAAGATACTTAGGGATAAATCTAACCAAAGAAATTAAAGACCTCCACAAGGAAAACTATGAGAAGCTAAAAAAGAAATTGAAAATGACACAAAAAAGTGGAAGGACATCCCCTGTTCCTGGATTGGAAGAATTAATATAACCAAAATGACAATTCTACCCAAATTAATCTACCTACTTAATGCAATGCCAATCAAAGTACCAGACACATTATTCACAGGTTTAGAAAAGGACATACATTTTATGGAAAATTAATTTAAAAACTGTGAGTGCTCACTCCTTGTTTTTCTGTCTTTCTAATTCATGAAAGACATACACAAAATAAACTTAAAAAATTAAAAGTTTTTGATTTCTCATTTTCTCCCTCTCCATTTCTCTCTGTCTCTCTCCAGTAAGTGCATGAATCTTATGACAAAAAAAAAATTAAAAATTTCTAATAAATTTTTAGTGTTAAAAATAATACATTATAGAAGAATTCAAAACATATAGAATATTATATAATTTTAAAATAGTGTATTTTTAATAACAATATAAAATACAATATAAAATACTTTGTACTACTATGAAATAACTTGGTTTCTCTTTTAACCAGAAATGGAAGAGAGTTACTTATTGAGTTAAGAAAAAAAGTTTGAAGAAAATATGATTTCTTGTATTATATAGAGAGATGTAAATTGCACGAAGAAACGTCTTCCCTTATTTGATTTGAATATTACATTTTATTTCTGCTAAGTCATTTCAGTGACTACAGCAGAGTGCCTTTATGGTCTGGAGAATTCTGAGAAAATCCATGAAAGTATGATATTCTACAATAAATAGTTCCATAGAATTAGGGAGAGAGACATGTACACAACATAAAACTGCACATACACAACCACATTTATTAGTACACACACTTGTTTTAAAATTTGCTAAGTAAATTGTATATTGTACAGAATGGGCACATTACATTTTATTTAATGCCTCCTTTTGAAAAATGCTTTTGTCTTTGTAAAAACCTAGTTAAAGGGCTTTCTTGGGCAATGTCTAAAAGGATCTAAATAGGATGGACTCCATTGATGTGCTTAGTATTTTGGCCTGCAGAGCAAGTTGACACAATATGCAGCCCCTACAAGGAATTATGCCCGACCTAGGCTGCTTTTTATATTTGGATGTGCAGTCCTCAACTAGACTGTGAATTCAAATATCACTTACATGTTCATATGGTATTGACAACAGTGAGATATTAAATTATATACTGTGCTATGATTTGATATAGGTTCCATCCATTTTCCTGTATTGGTAGTCCTTTTTCAAGGTCCAAAACAAAACCTCTCTCTTTGCCTTTTAGAAAACCCCTTTTATTTGTTGAGAATTGATTATCGTTCTTGGCTTTTATCACACAAATGCCAACATTGCCCTGGATTGTAGAGTGTATATCTGGTGGAAGCATCTTTGATAATGTCAAAAGGGATGTCATTACAGTTTTGGGAAATGTGTAGCTTTCCATGAACTTATGTTTCATCTTCTGTACAACATTGATAATAGCAGAACACAAGTATTTGCCAATAATAAGACTATAAAATTAAAAATTTTGACATATAAATATATTTTTTAAAAGCAGATATTTTGATGTAGTTCCAATAAGACAGTTTCAGCTTTGCTTAAAAATCAATTTCAAAATGATTGGTAATGCCCTTTCTAAAAGACAAACAAAATATGCACTCTTTAATATGATTCATCTCCTTCTAGAGAGATGATAGAATTACATAGTTGTTTTTTATTCTTTTGGGTATCTCATAATTGTAATTTACACATACAAATCCCACAGGCATATGTCAGCAACAGATGGTATTTATTAAAAATCCACATGCATTCTTGGATGGTGTAAGTGTCATTCTGCTTGAAGGCAAGGAAATGGATTATATGACCTTTCAAGGTCATTCTTCTTACAATTTTCAAGATTAGGATCTAGAACTGTCTCACTATTTAAAATGTATTTGTTATAAATATGTGTACAAGTCAGGTATGTTTGATTGCAAGTGACAGAATCGAACTTAAATCAGAGTGATAAATAAGGACAATACACTGACTCATTCATAAAAGGGTTTGGTCATTACTGACCTTAGAGACAGCTGACCCAATAACTAGACTGTGTTAAAGTGCTCCTGTCCTCATTCTTCTCTCCTTCTCTGTGGACTGTTTCATTGTCTCTTCAACAGACAGACTTTATCTGTAAGGCAGAAATTGATGTCTCAATTACCAGAAGAAAAAATAAGTCTTTGTAGCAAGTTGTGTTTAGGAACACTGGGAGACATTTTATATAACTTTTTTCTAGGAGAAGTCAGTTTGACCATCACTTGAAGTATTAACGTTGGCTTCCTTGAGTCACTCATGCTTCATTTGGCCATGACCCTACTTACATTAAAATGAACAAAGCCCTAAGTAGATCCTTAAAGTCTTGCCAATATATTTACCTGTATAAATTGCCAAGGATAGTTCCAATAATTCTTTATTTGAAACTCAGTAGTCACTTTTCCCCAAGAATCCATTAGTTCCAATTTCTTCATGGTATGCTCATCTCTGATCCTAGTCTTCTCCAGAAGTTTAAACCCCTCATGAAGTCAAGTTGCCTATGTTCATTTATTTTTGGAAATCATCTGATCTGATTTAATCTCACACATTACATCCTTCCTTCTATTTCCAGGAACTTGCCCATAAAAACAATATACTCTCTGGAAATCTGGTTATGTTTTCACTAAAACTTTGGGTCATTTCTAGTTCCTTTTCTAAATGTTCTCTTTCTCTTGTATTTACACTGACCATCCCTTGAAGATACTGAATTCCTCTAAAGACTTTCAACTATTTTCTTCTCATATAACATATTACTAGAGATGGAATAAGTCTCCTTTTTCCTTCTCATATAACACATTACTAGAGATGGAAGAAGTGTCTTTTTTCCTTTTATTATCTTTTTGTAATCATTCAAACCTTATTTCCCTTAAAACCACAACTTGTTGAATAGAAAGTTAATAGACTATATGACCTATTACTACTCCTTGTTGTAATATCTATAAACTGCCTAATAACTTCCTTATTCACTGGAATATTTAAGTTTCTCAGTTTTTTTTTCCAACACATTGATACCATTTTATCAGTGACTTCAACATAATGTAGATTACCCATCTACATTCTTTTTGTATCCTCGAGCTTACTTTCAGTGATCACTTCTTCAACACCAACTGGAGATCCTATCCCATGGAGGTACTCTACATATTGTCAGTACTAATAGTTGCACCCATTCTTTCTCTGAGCAAATCACTATAACTGTAGTAAGCATAACCTCAGCATTTAGTAGCTTACTAGGATGATTTGTTCTTATAATTATCTATCTCTTAAAGATCTTAAAGTTTGACTAATTTTTGTTTATTTTTGTTGTCAGTTAGTGTCCTTTATGGTTTCAGTGTCCTTCTTAGTTTAGGATAGATAATCCTTAAAAAAAGTACCCCTTTCCATATAATTTCAACTCCATTGTCCCTTTTTTCTCACAATGTACTTACAAATAGAACCTCAACTTCATTAAACTCACCTAACTCCCTACTATGTACATTTTCCTAAGAAATTAAATATTTCTAAAGATATGCTGATTGTTTTCGCCCAATTTTTGGACAATGTATTTCAAGTAAGTTTCAGCAAAGCAACAAACAGTATATTAAGTCTCTATACAAAGTCGACACACAAAAATCAGCTACATTTCTATATGCTAACAATGACTAATCTTAAAAGGAAATTTCATTTGTAATAACATCAGAAAAATAAAATAATTAGGAATTAACTAAGATGGCAAAAGACATGTTTAATGAGAACTACAAAACATTGGTAAAAGAAATTAAAATAGGTATTAATAAAGGGAAATACTTTGATGTTCATTAATTCAAAGACTTAATATTGTTAAGATGTCAATACTACCTAACACAATCTGCAGTTTCAATGCAATTCTTGCCAAAATCTTAATGGCTATTTTTGAAAGAACAGAAAAACCCATACTAAAATTCATATGGAATTTTGGGGGACTCCAAAGAGCTAAAACAACCTTGAAATGGAAGGAAAAAACACTGGAAGACTTTCATCATCTCATTTCAACACTACTGCAAAGCTATATTAATCAAGACAATGTGATACTGGCACAAAGACAGACATAAAACCAATGGAGTAGATAAGAAAGCCCCTCAATAAACTATCACATACATGGTGAAATGTATTCCTAACAATGGTCAATTGTGATATTCATAAATGCTGGCAAAGATGAGTAATAGCTAATGTTTGTGTACGCTTGATGGAAATGGTACCATCTCTATAATACAATGGTACAGCCAGTGTGTAAAGCAATATGACAGTTCCTAAAGATATTAAAAATAAAATTATCATATGATCCAGCAATTCCATCACTGAGTATATACCCAAAAATATTTTAAAAAGAGTCTTGAAGAGAGATAGTTGTACACCCATGTACATAGCAGCACTATTTATAATGGGTAAAACCTGGAAGCAACCCAAGTACCCATCAAAAGATGAATAGATACATGAAATGTTGTGTATGCATGGAACAAAATTTTATTCAGCCATAAAGGGAATGAAATGTTAATATATGGCTCACAGTGAATTAATAAATGATTGCCAGCAGCCACAACTATCCCAAATAAGAAAAACCTAGTACTAACCAATGTTTTGCAAGTTTGTTTGAAAGATGCATGTGCTGAGAATGGTGGGTGACCTAAAGTTTACTGCCACAGCAAGAAAAGAGTTAAGATGCTTGTTGCAACAGAGTGACCAGTCAGAACAGTGTCAATTTTAATCCTTCAATATTTCCATAGAAATCTTTTTTTTTTGAGAGTTTTTTGCTATAGGGCACATGTGCTCTCCAGACAGACAGAGAGACAGAAAGCGAGAAATCACCCCCCCCGGGGGGATTGCCAAGTCACAATCCCTTCTCCATTCTCCTCTTGGGATCTTGGGCATGCACACACACGAGCCTGGCGTGAGTTTAAGTCACTGGGTCCGGGACTCGAACCACGGTCAACTACATGGGAACCCAGCGACATAACCATTATGCTAACTGCTGGTCCCCAGAAATCTTAAGGGACTAATGGTACTGTTCCTGGACTCAATCAGTCAGAATTTCACGTTTCAATATTTCATTTGTGTCTATGGACTTAATTGAAAACTTGAGCAGGAATTATTCCTCAATATATAAAAAAAAAAAAAAGTCTTGAGACCAGTAGTTGGCATAATAGCTATGTTGCTGGACTCCAATGTAGTCGACCATGGATCGAGTCCCAGACCTGGTGTCTTAAACTCACGCTGGACTCATGTGCGTCTGTGCCCAAGATCCTGAGAGGAGAATGGAAGAGAAGGAATTGTGGCATGGCCATATGGCCATTTCCCCTTAGAGGGTGATTCCTCACTTTCTGTCTCTCTGTCTCTCTCTTTTTGGTGAGAGCATGTACCCTATAGCAAAAACCACTCTTCCCCCCCCCCAAAAGAAAAAGCCTTGTCCCTGCCCTGAACACATTCAGGGAGGTAGTCTTTGAGCAAAGTTAGTTCTGTCTTCCAATTCATGTCACCCACAATTAAGACTTCCTTCACAATATTATGTAAAGATTGTTATTTTCTGATATCAAGCTTCTGATTTCTGGTCCAAATTAAGTTTGGTAACACTATGACCAGAGCATACAATCACAAGTACACAAGTTCCCATAGGAGTCAGAAAGTGCTTATGTGGGGACCAGCAGTTAGCATAATGGCTATGTCGCAGGACTCTCATGTAGTCGACTGCGGCTCACGTCCTGGACCCAGTGGCTTAAAACTCACGCCGGGCACATGTGCATGCATGCCCAAGATCCCAAGAGGAGAATGGAGGAGAAGGGATTTCAGCTTGGCCATCCCAGCTGGGGGGTGATTTCTCGCCTTCTGTCTCTCTCTCTCTGTCTGTCTGGTGAGCACACACGCCCTATAGCCAAAACCTCTTAAAAAAAAAAAAAAAAAAAGAAAGTGCTTATGTGTATTGCATGAGAATCGTGTGAATGGAATTCCAGAGGTGCATGTAAAGGAGATAAAACAATTAGTATTCACTGTTCTTTGTTACATCCTACATTCTTTAGATAAAGATGAGTCACCTAGGCACTCAAAGATCCAGTCCCAAGAAATACAAAGGACCCCAAATAGAATCAACCCAAGAAGGTCTTCTCTAAGGCACGTTATAACCAGGTTGACCAAAACCACAGACAAAGACAAGATACTAGGATTGGTAAGAGAAAAACATCAGGTTACCTACAGAGGATATCCCATCAGACTAAGAGCAAGCCTCTCATTGGAAACAATGTGAGCAAGGAAAGAACGGGAAAACATATTCAAAGTGCTAAGAGAAAAGTAATTTCAGCCAAGAATACTGTACCTGGAAAGTTTATCTTTCATGTGGGAAGAAAAGACAAGAATATTCTCAGATAAACAAAATCTGAAAGAATTTACCAGAACCAGATCAGACCTCCAAGAAGTTCTCAAGGGAGTGTTATATTAGGAAAATTAAATAGACTCACAGAAATAAGAGTTCAAAAACTAAGAAAATGGTCAACTTAATAGTAGGTACAAGTCTTGAGTTGAATATTATCTCTCAGAATTTAATCGAGAAAATTGAACCACGACAGAAGATAAAGTACATGAGACTGAATTGGTGAAGTATAATTTTATGACTTTTGACTAAAATATTGCTGATTTTTTTGGGTAGACATTGTTATCTGGTTGTAAGGATTTGTGTCCTGTCTTGAGATACGGATAGGTTCATGCACCTACCATTTGAACAGAATCTTAACCTGTTTCCTGGCTTTAAGTAAAGTTCCTTAGCATTTCTTTGATTTAAGTGAAAACTAGTTTTCTTAATAGTATCAAGTGAACTTGCTATTGAAAGTAGTTAGATTTTTAAAGAAATTCTGTGATCAATACAATGTGGGTGGGAAAGGAATGGAATACAATTGCAGACACCAGAGATAGTGTGAGAGGTGGGTGGGAAAGGATAGAGGGTCAGAAATAGGGGTAAAAATATTCTAGAAACTAGAAATAGAAAATTTGTGATAATAATATGCATGATTAAGACACTATTCAGTATATTCTGGATGGGAATTCACGTTTTGTATGCCATAACAATGATTAAGAAAAGAATGTAAATTAAGTTTAAAAAGTTTCACGAAAAAAAAAAAACTAAAACTGTTTTTCTTTAAATTAAAAAAATGCACAAAATAAAAAAGTGATTAAATAGGTGTATTAATAGATACCACATTTGTTACTAACTCTCATTGTTTTCTTTTGTTCTGTTTATATTTTTGTCTTTCTAATCTTTTTTTTATTAAACTGAGCATTTTATAGGATAAAAAAATGTTGAATGTTAACTTTCAGGATTTAAATGGAAAGATCAGATGACAGTAAAACTGCAAAATCAGTCTGAACTAGTGAAGTAGATATTTTTGACTTCAGACTAAAACATTACTAATTTTTTGATGCTTTGATTTCCATATTAAATGTTGTTTTTCTTCTTCCCTATACCCACAGACCAAAAGAACAAATCTGCGACCAACAACACACCCCACTCACAACCTAACCTCACTAAGACTCACAGCAAAATTCATTGAGTTTCAGAGCACAACCCACTTTAAGCCACAGCACAACCCATTTAAACAACAGCAAAGCCCACTGTGACCCACAGCACCCACAATGAAACCACTGCCCATACCACTGAGAATCAAAGAACAAATCTGAGACCCACAACACACACCTCTCACGCCCTAACCTTACTGGGACCCACAGCAAAATTCATTGAGTTTCAGAGCACAACCCACTTTAAGCCACAGCACAACCCATTTAAACAACAGCAAAGCCCACTGTGACCCACAGCACCCACACTGAAACCACTGCCCATACCACTGAGAATCAAAGAACAAATCTGTGACCCACAACACACACCTCTCACGCCCTAACCTCACTGGGACCCACAGCAAAATTCATTGAGTTTCAGAGCACACCCCAGTTTAAGCCACACCACAAAAGATTTTAAACAACAACACAGCCAACTGCGACCCACAGCACACCTCATTAAGACCACTACACACATCACTGGTACCCAAAGAACAAATCTGCAACCCACAACACACCCCACTCACATGTTTATCTTACATGTCACTAATACGCTGACCTCACTATGAGCCTTAGAATAATTCATTGTGTTACAGAGCACAACCAACTTTAAGACACAGCAGAACACATTTTAAACAGCAGCACAGTCCCTGCATCCCAGAGCACATGTCAGAGAGACTGCTGCTCACATCACTGAGACCCAAAGAACAAATACGCGACCCACAACACACCCCACTCACAACCTAACCTCATTAGGACCCACTGCAAAATTCATTGAACTACACTGCAACCCCTCCTTTAAGCCACAGCACACCCTAATTTAGATAACACAGCCCACTGCAACCTTCAGAACACCTCAGTGAGACCACTGAAGACATCACTGCGATCCCAAGAACAAATTTGTGACCCACAATACACCCCACTCACACCCTAACCTCACTAGTACCCGCAGCAAAATTCATTCTTACAGAGCACAACCCACTTTAAGCCATGGCACAACCGAGTTTAAACAACAGCACAGGCAACTGCAACACACAGGACACCTCATTGAGACCACTGCACACATCAGTGAGACCTAAAGAAGAAATATCTGATGCACAACACACCACACTCACACCCTAATCTCACTAGGATCCACAGCAAAATGCATCGATTCACACTGTACACCCCACTTTAAGCCACAGCACACTCCATTTTAAACAACAGCACAGGACACTGCGACTCTCAGCACACCTCATTGAGACCACTGCACACATCACTGAGATAAAAAGAACAAATTGGCGACCCACAACACACACCACACACACGCACTAAGCTCACTAGAACCCACAGTAAAATTCACTGAGTTATACAGCACACACCAGTTTAAGCAATCACACACCCCATTTTAAACAACAGCACAACCCAATGCGACACACAGCATACCACAGTGAGAACACTGCACACATCACTTAGACCCAAAGAGCAAATATGTGACCCATAACACACCCCAGTCACACCCTAATCTCACAAGAACCCATAGAATAATTCATTGAATTATAGAGCATACCCCACTTGAAGTCACAGAACAACAGATTTTAAACAAAAGCACAGCTCACTGCAACCCACAGCACACATCACTGAAACAAACAAACAAAAAAACATATTTGCTAGACAAAACACATCCTACTCATGCCCTAACCTCACAAGGACACTCAGCATAGTTCATTGAGTTACACTGCACAGCACACTTTAAGCCACAGCAAAACAGATTTGAAAAAAAACACTGCCCACTAAGACCCACAGCACAACTCAGAGAGAACACTACACACATTACTGAGTCCCAAAGAACAAATCTTTGACCCACAACATACTCCACTCATACTCAAAAATCATGGAAAAACACACTAAAATAGTTATGCTGCACACCCTACTTTAAGCCACAGCAAATTCCACTTTAAACAACAGCACAGCCCACTAGGACCCACAGCTCACCTCATTTAGAGCATTATACACATCACTGAAACAAAAAAAAACAAACAAACAAACAAAAAAAAACAAAAAAAAACAAATCTGCCACACAAAACACATCCCACTCACAACCCTAACCTCACTAGGATCCACAGCATAAATAATTGAGTTACACTGCATACCCCACGTTAAGCCACAGCAAATCAGATTTTTAAAAACAGCACAGCCCTCTGTGACATACAGCAAACCTCAGTGAGATCACTGAACCCATTACTGAAACCGAAAAACAAATCTGCCACACAAAACACATCCACCTCACACTCTAACATCACTAGGACCCACAGCAAAATTCATTGAGTTAAACTGCACACACCAGGTTAAGCTACAGAAAAACAGATGTTAAAAAATGACACTACACATTAAAACCTACAGCACACTTCACAGACACAACTGCACACATCAGTGTGACCCAAAAAACATATCTGTGAGCCAAAACACACCACACTCACACCCTCAGCTCAATAAGACCCACAGAACATTTCATTGAGTTACACTGCACACCCCACTTTAAGCCAAAGCAAAACAGATTTTTAAAAATGGCACTGCCCATTACGACACAGAGCACACCTCTGTGAAACCATTGCACACATCATTGAGACCCAAAATAAAATCAGAGAACCACAAATCACAGCACTCCCAGCATAACATCACTAAGATCCACAGAAAAATTCATTGAGTTACACTGCACACCCCAAATTAAGCCACAGCAAAAGAGAATATAAAAACAACACTGCCCACTACTACACACAGCACTCCTCAGTGAGACCAGTGCACACATTACGGGGGTCCCAAAGTACAAATCTGTGAACCACAACACACTACACTAACACCCCAACCTCACTGAAACACACACAATATTTACAGTTACACTGCACGCCCTACATTAAGCCACATCACACCCCACTTTAAACAAGAGCACAGCCCACTGGGACCCACAGTTCACCTCAGAGAGACCACTATACACATCACTGAAACCAAAAGAACAAATCTGCCACACAAAACAAATCCCACTCAAACCCTAACATCATTGGGACCCACAGCAGAACTCACTGTTACACTGCACATCCCATTTTAAGCCACAGCAAAACAGAATTTTTAAAGAAAATCTCCCCACTACAACCCACAATAGACCTCAGTGAGACCACTGTACATATTACTGAGACCTAAAGAACAAATCTGTCACCCACAACACACCACACTCCCAGCCTAAGCTCACTAAGAATCACAGAAAACTCCATTGAGTTTCACTGCACATCCCACTTTTAGCTACAGGAAAACATATTTTAAACAATAGTGCAAGCCTCTGAGACATACAATACACCTCAGTGAGACCACTGCACTCATCACTGAGCCCCAAACAACAAATGTGCGAACAACCACACACCCCAACCCCACCCTAACCTTACTAAGACCCGGAGCAACATTCATTGCTTTACACTGCACATTCACTTTAAATCAGAGCACACCCCATTTTGAACAGCAGCACAGGCCACTGCCACCCCCAATACACCTCAGTAGGACCACTGAACACAATACTGAGTCCCAAAGGAATAATCTGTGGCCCAGAACACACTCCACTCACACCATAAGCTCAATAGGACCAAAAGCAAAATTCACTGGGTTACCCTGCACATGGCACTTTAAGCCACAGCAAAACCGATTTTAAACAATACCACAGTCCACTGCAACCCACAGCTCGCCTCAGTGAGACTACTGTACAGAGCACTGTAACCCAAAGAAAAAAATCTGCCACACAAAACACACCTGAATCACACCATAACCTCACTAGGGCCCACGGCAATATCCATGGCATTACACTGCACACTCCCCTTTAAGACACAGCACACTGTGTCCCACAGCACAGCCCATTTAGACCACAGCACACATCCCTGAGACCCTGAGGACTGATCTTGGGGTCACAACACACCTCGATCACAGCATAACATCAATTTGTCCCTCAGCCAAATTCATTATGTTACACTGCACACCCCACTTTAAGCCACAGCAGAACAGGTTTAATAACACAACACCACCCGCTATGACCCACAGCACACCTCAGTGAGACCACGGTTCTCATGATTGAATCCTGAAGATCAAAGCTGCGACCCACAACACACCCCACTCACACACTAAGCTCAGGAATACCCACAGCAAATGTCACTGAGTTACACTGCACACCCCACTGTAAGCTATAGCACAATATGTTTTAAACAATAGTGCAACCTTCTGAGACATACAACACACCTCAGTGAAACCATTGCACTCATCACTGAGACTCAAACATCAAATGTGTAACCCACCACACAACCCCAATCCCACCCCAACCTCACTAAGACCCACAACACCATTCATTGCTTTACACTGCACATCCCACTTTACTTCAGAGCATGCCCCATTTTGAACAGCAGCACAGTCCACTGCCACCCCCAGCACACCTCAGTAGGCCCATGGAACACATTACTGTATCCCAAAGGAATAATCTGTGACCCAGAACCCAGCCCACTCACACCCTATGCTCTATAGGATATACTGCAAAATTCACTGGGTTATCCTGCACACGGTACTTTAAGCCACAGCAAAACCGATTTTAAACAATAGCACAGTCCACTGCGACCCACAGCTCACCTCAGTGAGACTACTGCAGACAGCAATGTAACCCAGAGAAAAAAATCTGCCACACAAAACACACCCGAATCACACCCTAATCTCACTAGGTCTCACAGCAAAATTCATTGAGTTACGCTGCACACCCTACTTTAAGACAAAGCAAAACAGACCTTAAACAATGGCTCAGCACTCTGCAATTCATAGCTCACCCAGAGATACCACTGCACACATCACTGAAACACAGTGAAAAAAAATCTTTCTCAAAAAATTCTCCCCATCACACCCTAAACTCAATAAAACCCAAACCAAAATTTGTTGTTCTACCCTGCATATCCCACTTTAAATCAGAGCACCCCCCCACTTTAAAAAGCAGCACAGTCCACTGCTACTGCTGTGTCTTGTGGGTCATAGTGGGCAGTGTTGTTTTTAAATTCTGTTTTGCTGCAGATTAAAGTGGGGTTTGCAGTGTAACTCAATGAATTTGCTGAGGGACCACTGAACACATTACTTAGTCCCAAGAGAATAATCTGTGACCTAGAACACACCCCATTCACACTATAAGCTTAATGGTACCCACAGCAAAATTCACTATGTTACAGTCTACACCCCATTTTAAGCCACAGCAAAACTGATTTTAAACAATAGCACAGTCCACTGTGACCCAAGCCTCACCTCAGCGAGACTACTGCACACATCACTGAGATCCAGAGAAAAATCTGCCACCCAAAACACACCTGAATCACACCCTAATCTCACTAGATCCCACAGCACAATTCATGGAGTTACACTGCACACTACACTTCAAGCCACAGCACACTCCATTTTAAACAAAGCTCAGCCCACTGTGCCCCACCATTATGTTACACTGCACACCCCACTTTAAGCCACAGCAGAACAGGTTTAATAACACAACACCACCCGCTATGACCCACAGCACACCTCAGTGAGACCACGGTTCTCATGATTGAATCCTGAAGATCAAAGCTGCGACCCACAACACACCCCACTCACACACTAAGCTCAGGAATACCCACAGCAAATGTCACTGAGTTACACTGCACACCCCACTGTAAGCTATAGCACAATATGTTTTAAACAATAGTGCAACCTTCTGAGACATACAACACACCTCAGTGAAACCATTGCACTCATCACTGAGACTCAAACATCAAATGTGTAACCCACCACACAACCCCAATCCCACCCCAACCTCACTAAGACCCACAACACCATTCATTGCTTTACACTGCACATCCCACTTTACTTCAGAGCATGCCCCATTTTGAACAGCAGCACAGTCCACTGCCACCCCCAGCACACCTCAGTAGGCCCATGGAACACATTACTGTATCCCAAAGGAATAATCTGTGACCCAGAACCCAGCCCACTCACACCCTATGCTCTATAGGATATACTGCAAAATTCACTGGGTTATCCTGCACACGGTACTTTAAGCCACAGCAAAACCGATTTTAAACAATAGCACAGTCCACTGCGACCCACAGCTCACCTCAGTGAGACTACTGCAGACAGCAATGTAACCCAGAGAAAAAAATCTGCCACACAAAACACACCCGAATCACACCCTAATCTCACTAGGTCTCACAGCAAAATTCATTGAGTTACGCTGCACACCCTACTTTAAGACAAAGCAAAACAGACCTTAAACAATGGCTCAGCACTCTGCAATTCATAGCTCACCCAGAGATACCACTGCACACATCACTGAAACACAGTGAAAAAAAATCTTTCTCAAAAAATTCTCCCCATCACACCCTAAACTCAATAAAACCCAAACCAAAATTTGTTGTTCTACCCTGCATATCCCACTTTAAATCAGAGCACCCCCCCACTTTAAAAAGCAGCACAGTCCACTGCTACTGCTGTGTCTTGTGGGTCATAGTGGGCAGTGTTGTTTTTAAATTCTGTTTTGCTGCAGATTAAAGTGGGGTTTGCAGTGTAACTCAATGAATTTGCTGAGGGACCACTGAACACATTACTTAGTCCCAAGAGAATAATCTGTGACCTAGAACACACCCCATTCACACTATAAGCTTAATGGTACCCACAGCAAAATTCACTATGTTACAGTCTACACCCCATTTTAAGCCACAGCAAAACTGATTTTAAACAATAGCACAGTCCACTGTGACCCAAGCCTCACCTCAGCGAGACTACTGCACACATCACTGAGATCCAGAGAAAAATCTGCCACCCAAAACACACCTGAATCACACCCTAATCTCACTAGATCCCACAGCACAATTCATGGAGTTACACTGCACACTACACTTCAAGCCACAGCACACTCCATTTTAAACAAAGCTCAGCCCACTGTGCCCCACAACTCTCCTCGTTTAGACTACCACACACATTACTTTGTCCCAAAGGAATAATCTGCGACCCAGAACACACCTTACTCACACCCTAAGCTCAATAGTACCCACAGCAAAATCATTGAGATTTGTTGCACATTCCACGTTAAGCCACAGCAAAACATATTTGTAAACAATATGAAAGCCCACTGTGACCCACAGCTCACCTCTGGGAGATCACTTCACACATTACTGAAACCCGGAGAAAAAATCTGCCATGCAAAACACATCCCAATCTCACACTAACCTCATTAGGACCCACAGCAAAATTCTTTGTGTTACACTGCACACCTCATTTTAACCACAGCACACTCAACATTAAACATCACAGCCCACTTTGTCACACAACACACCTCATTGAGACTGCTGCACACATCTCTGAGAATTGAGAACAAAACTGGAACTCACATCACAC
>NW_006159745.1:434105-444832 GCF_000334495.1 Tupaia belangeri chinensis
CTTTCAACACCCAAACATCACTAGGACGCTCAGCAGATTCATTGAGTTACACTGCACACCCAACTTTAATCTGCAGCAAAACTGATTTTAAAAACATTACCCACTATGACTCACAGGACATCTCAGTGAGACATGTGCACACATTACTGAGTCCTGAAGTACAAATCTGCAACTCACTACACACTCCTCTAAAATCCCAACTTCACTGAAACACACACCAAAATTCAGTTACACTGCACAACCTACTTTAAGTTATAGCAAATCCCACTATAAACAACATAACAGCCTGCTGCAACCACAGCTCACCTCATTGAGACCACTATACATGTCACTGAACCACAAGATCGAATCTTCCACTGAAAATACATTGCACTCATACTCTAAACTCCCTAGGATCCAGAGCAGGATTCATTGAGTTACACTGCACACCCCACTTTAAACAACAGCACAGCCCACTGGGACTCACAGCTCACCTCAAAGTGATCACTGCACATATCACTGAGACTCAAAGAATAAATATGCCACCCAAAACTCACCTCACTCACACATTAACCTCACTAAAACCCACAGACAAATTAATTGAGTTACACTGCAAACCCCCTTTTAAACCACTGCACACCCATTTTTAAACAACAGCACAGACCACTGTGACCCACAGCACAGCTCAATGAGACCATTGCACGCATATCTGAGATAAAATAACTAATCTGCAATCATCAACACATCCAACCCACACCCTATGCTCACTTGAACCCACAGATAAATTCATTGATTTACACAGTACACCCCAATTCAAGCTTCAGCAAACCTTACTTTAAATGACATCACAGCTCTCTGCAAACCACACAACAACACATTCTGAGCTCACTAGAACCCACAGCAAAGTTCTTTGAGTTACACAGAACACCCCAATTTAAGCAATTGCACACCCCATTTTAAACAAAAGCACAGCCCATTGTGACCCACAGCATACCTCAGCAAAATTCACTGAAATTCACCTCACACTTCAACTTTAACAGACAGCTTACCATCTTTGACCCACAGCACACCCCAGGGAGACCACCGTACACATCATTGGGACCCAAGAACAAAACTGCAAATCACAGCACACGCCACTAAGACTCAAAAATCACTGAAAACCACAGCAAACCTCACTTAGAGCCATAGCAATATTCACTGAAATACACTGCATGTCCCGGCCCATGGAACAATCGAGCAGGGTGCCTGAGTGAGAGAGTGGAGGTCTGGAACCAGCTCAGCGTCACAACACGGGAGCGACACAGTGTCACAGCTCAAGATGGTATGCAGTCGCTCGTTTATTGAGGGCCAGAGAACATTCTTATATACACAGGGTAGGAAAAGGGGGTGGGAATTTTCATGAACCTGACTGAGGATCTGCCTGAATGAGGAAGTCTCCGGGTGAATTGTCTACTCCTGGAACAAGGATACTTGACGGCTCTTGTATGAAGGTCATGTCAGCCATTTTGGTGCATATGGCTTCCTACAACTGCACACCCAAACTTTAACCCACAGATTACCAAATTTGACCCACAGCACACCTCAGTGTGACTAACACACACATATCTGAGACCCAAGAACATAAATGCAAATCACATCACACCCCACTAAGACCCAAACTTCAATGAGAAGCACAGCAAATCTAACTGAAACCCACAGCAAGAATCACTGAAATCTACAGCACACCCCACTTTAACTCACAACCTACCAACTATGACCCACAGCACACCTCAATGAGACCACCACACCCATCATTGGGGCTGAAGAACAAGACTGTGAATCACAGCACATCCCAATAAGACCCGTCTATCACTGAAATGACAGGAAATCTCACTTAGAGCCACAGCAAAATTCACTGAAATACACAACACACCCCACTTTAACCCTCCGCTTACCAACTTTGACCTAAGAATACCTCAGTGAGACTAACACACACATATCTGAGACCCCAGAACATAGATGCAAATCACAGCACACCCCACTAAAATTCAAACTTCACTGAGAAGCACAACTCTTACTTAGAGCCACAGCAAAATCTACTGAAATCCACAGCACACCACACTTTATCCCACAGCCTACCAACCTTGACTCACAGGACAATTCAGTGAGACCATCGGACACATCACGGAGACCCAAGAACAAAAATGTGAATCACAGCACACCCCACTATGACCCAAAACTCACTGAGAAGCACAGCAAACCTCACTGAGACCCACAACAAAATTTACTGAAATCCAGCACCCCCCCACTTTAACTCACAGAAAACCTCACTGAGACTCACTGAAAACTTCACTGAAATCCCCAGCACACCCTACTTTAACACACAGCCTACCCACTTTGACCTTCAGGACATCTCAGTAAGACCACTATGCACATCACTGAGACCTAAGGACAAAACTGAGAATCACAGCACACTTCACTAATACCCAAAACTCACTGTGAACCACAGAAAACCTCACTGAGACTGACAGCAATATCCACTGAAATCCCCAGCAAATCCAACTTTAACATACAGCCTACCAATTTGCCATAGGGCGGGCGCCACCACGCCCATAGCCTACCAATTTGACCCACAGCACACCTCAGAGAAACCACTGCACACATCACTGAGACTCAAGACCAAAACTGTGAATCACAGCACACCCCACTAAGACCCAAACCTCACTGAGAACCACAGCAAACCTCACTTAGACCCACTGCAATATTCACTTAAATACACATCACACCCGACTTTAACCAACAGCTTACAAACTTTGACCCACAGTACACCTCAGGTAGACTACCGCACACATCTCTGAAACCCACAGCACAAAGCTGCAACACACAGCACACCCCATTCAGACCCAAATCTCAGTGATATCCAGAGCAAACCTCACTGAGGTCCACAGCAAAATTTACTGAAATCCACAGCACACCCCACTTTAATAAATAGCCTACCAACTTTGACTCACAGCACACCTCAGTAAAACCACTGCACACATCACTGAGACAGAAGAACTAAGCCGCCAATAACAGCGCCATCCATTAAGACCCTAACATCACTGAGAACCACAGCAAACCTCTCTGAGACCCACAGCAAAATTCACTGAAATCCACAGCACACCCAACTTTAACCCACAGCATATCAAATTTGACCCACAGCGCACCTCAGTGCGACCAACGCACACATCTCTTACACCCAAGACCAAAAATGCAAATCACAGCACACCCCAGTAAGACCCAAATTTCACTGAGAAGCACAACAAACCTCACTGAGACCCACAGCAAAATTCACTAAAATCCACAGCACACCTCACTTTAACCCACAACCTACCAACTTTGACCCACAAAACACCTCAGTGAGACCAGCATACACATCTCTAACATTACTGAGCCCTTGGCCAATAAATATAAAGTCTTTCATGATAATTATGATAATTATTTAATTATCATGAGAGACTTTAAGCTTTATTAGAGTTTTTGGAATGCTATGCAATAATGGAATTTTCTTTCTGAATTGTTTTAAAATTCATATCTTTCTCCATGGTAAATTAAGTTACCTTAATCTTTGTCTCTGGTTTGTCTAAAATGAAATGAACATTTAGGAAGAAGTGATTTTTCTCTTCAGATGGAAGTAGGATGATTACTTGACCAGCTCTGTAGAAAGAATTTAGTCTCAGATAGAATAGATAGTCTTTAGGTTATCATCAAAACCTGATATCCTGTTATTATATAATTGAGGCCACAAGGTTGTCAATATCAAACACATCCTTTGCTTCCTTAAATCTGCAACCTGAAACCAAAGCCAGAATTTTAAGTCACAAAGACATCTCTGATAGCACGGGGAAATTTTCAAAGCTATGCCAGGGGATTTAAGGAGCATTGCTTCCATTAATCTTGCTGAAAGTCTCATGACTAAATCCCTATGCATTGCTTTTAAGATTTACTAAAAAATGTCTCAGCATACAAAGTATGGAAAAGTTATTCATTACAGCTTTTACCTTACAACATTCTGAAACTCTTTCTAAGTAATTTAGCACTGACTTTCCTTTTCTATAAAAGATCATAAAATACTTTCTACCTAAATGAAAGATTTGCTTTTTGATAATATGAACTTTTGCAGAAAGAGGGGAAAACTAGCTTTTGCATTGAGCTTGACTAAAAGGGAAAATATTAATAAAGCTAAAAGAAACTATAGAAGAGTATTGATTTTTCTCACCAAGAAATAATATGAGCTTATATCTTTTATTGTTTAGAAATATTTTATATATATATATATATAAAATGTATTTGTTTACTCTGGAAGATATATTTGTTAGTTGCATATTATATATATATATACACACATACATGTATACATACATGTGGCATGTGCACACACACATATATACATATATGTGTGTATATATATGTATATACATATTAATCGACAATACAAGGTATTGCTCTAGAAACTGGAAATACTCATATTAATAAGACAGAGGGTAATTTATGGTCTAGTTGAAGAGGTAGAAATAAAAACTATATTGGTGAAATGTTCACAGGGGAAAGGGAGTCTCAGTAAGAAACAGGTTTGAGGTACACAGAGCCATCTCTGGCTTTATTTTTTATTTTATTTAATTTTTCCCATTAAGCTTTATTTATTTATTATTTTTAAAATTTATTTATTTTACATTTTTTAATACATTCAATCACATTATTTTGCTTACAAGGTGATCATTTCAATATAAGAACATTTCTCCCTGGTTGAGTTGATAAAAATATAACAATACTCCCTGCCTGTCTCAACAATGCTGTCTTCATATCCCTACTCCAAATGTTCTTCCCCAGGCCCCACTCCTCCACACACACCACATCTGACATTCACATCCACCTCTTGTGTTTGTATATCCTTTACCCCATCAGTTTCAGTTATAGAGTATGGACATTCAGTATATATTAAGTGGGGACATACAGAGTCTCTCCTTCATAGCCTGGCTTGCTTCACTCAGCAGTAAATCTTCCATATTTTTCCACTTTCTGTCAAAAGCCAGGGTTTTGTTGTTTTCAATGACTGAATAGTATTCCATAGAATATATGTGCCACAGTTTTTCAATCCATTCAGCCATACGAGGGCATTTGGGTTGATTCCATGTCTTAGCAATCGTGAAAAGTGCCCCAATAAACATCAATGTGCAAGCACTTTTCCAATGAGAAATTCTTCTGTCTTTTGGGTAGATGCCAAGAAATGGGATTGCTGGATCATATGGCAGTTCTATTTGTAGATTTTTGAGGAATCTCCAAATGGTTCTCCACAGTGGTTGGACTAATTTACATTCCCACCAGCAGTGTAAGAGAGTTCCCCTTTCACCACATCCCCGCCAACACTTATCATTTTTTGTTTTTTTAATCTTTGCCATTCTGACTGGGGTTAGGTGGTATCTCATTGTTGTTTTGATCTGCATTTCCCTTACAATGAGGGATGTTGAGCATTTTTTCATATGCCTTCTGGCTATTCGTATGTCATCTTTAGTGAGTGTTCTTTTCAACTCCTTCTCCCATCTTTTAAGAGTTCATCATCTTTTTTCCAAACAGCTTCTTTAGTTCCTTATGTATTCTAGTTATCAATCCCTTATCTGATGCAAAGTTTACAAAAATATTTTCCCATTCTGAGGTCTTTTGATTCACACTAATTACTGTGTCGTTTGCCATGCAGAAACTTTTTAGTCTGATGTAATCCCACTTGTCTATTCTGGGGATTATCGACTGTGCTTTGACCCCTAAAGCTTTATTTTAATAGATTTAAAAATTCTGTGACAGATTTTTAGTCAAGTTGTTTTTATTAAAAAATTTTAGGGACCAAAATGGCAATGTCACTGGACTCCCATGTAGTCGACCGCAGTTTGAGTCCTGGACCTGGTGGCTTAAACTCATGCCAGGTGCGTGTGTGTGCATGACCAAGATTCCAAGAGGAGAATGGGGGAGAAAAGATTGTGGCATGGCTATCCCTTCTGGGAGGGGGGTGGTTGCTTGCTTTCTGTCTCTCTCTCCCTCTCTCTCTCTCTGTCTTCCTGAAGAGCGCACATGCCCTATAGCAAAAACTTCTAAAAAACAAACAAACAAACAAAAAGTTCTGATTTTAAAAACAAATAATTTAAAACTGCCACAAACAAACAAAAATAAATAAAATGGTCCACAAAACATTTTCATTTCCTTCTGAAGGTTTTACAATGCGTTGTTATAATTAACTAGTTTTTTACTATTAAATTTAAATGGCCAATTGAGACAAACTGTCCTGAGATTGTTCTTCCACCACTGATTAATACTGGGGTGGCAGGAATTAAGGATATTCATTTAGGCTTCTGAACTTTTCAGGCAGACTTGGTGACCTTACCAGCTCCAGCCGCCTTCTTGTCCACAGCTTTGATGACACTCAAAGCAACTGTCTGTCTTATATCACAAACAGCAAAATGACCCAGAGGATAATGGTGAGAGAAGCTCTCAACACACATGGTCTTGCCAGGAACCATATGAAAATGATAGAGCTAGCTGCATAGTTTAGGCTATAAAGCTAAAAAGTCAAATTTAGAGGATTATGTAATGCAATGATCATTTGTACTTAATTTTGTTGGGATGAGATGATCAAATCAGGGCTGGCTAGAGATAATTTAGATAGTCTTCATGAATGAAGGATTTTCATGAGTACCCAGGAAGGCAGGCAGATTAATAAGTAGGTTATTTCAAAGAGCGAGTAAGAGATGATACAAAATGAAAATAGTAATAATGCAGAGAAAGAAATAGATTCAAGAAACTGATTAGGTGTGAGTTAGGGAGAAAGAAGAGTCTATAACTGAAGAGTTTAGCATACTAGGTTGAAACAGAATAGAAATAGAGAGGAGGTAGCATAAAACTGTGGCAGAAGACAATGACTACTGTTTTAGTTTGAGAAGTTAGAGTTGTCTGAGATTTGCGAATAATTGCTGAGTGAGTTCAGGGACTATAGGTTAAAATTTGGAGACATTAGCTCATGTAGGGTTGACAAGCTCATCTAGAGAAAACAAAAGAGAGTAAATGAAAAGAAAATTAGAAATATTGGTGGTGACTGAGGTTAGAAAAGCAGTAAAGAAAGACGATAGAGAAACATGGTTAGAGAGAAAAGAGGAGAGCCAAAAAAGTGTATTATCATTAAAGCTATGGAGAGGTATCACCAGGACCCGAGGAGCAAATGGTTGAGGAGGAAGACACTCTTAGTTTTGGTACTTATGATGTCATTGTCCTCCTTACTGGCCATATCTTTAATAGAGTGATGAAAATGAAAACTACAGGGGATTCAGGAGAGGTAATGGTTATGAATGATAGAAGATATATGGATATGGAGGGAGTTATAAAGATTTACTATAAAAGATGTTTGAAAATGAAATGAAAGGGATACTGAAGGCAATATATTAACAAGAAAGGTATAGATTGAGAGAAAGCTGCTTTTACAAGAAAGAGCGACCTGAGAATGTTTGGAAGAGAGTATAGTGAAAAGAGAAAAATCCTTGAGTAAAGGAAAACTTCAATATCTCATTGGCTTAAGCCTTAAGAAAACATTGAAGGGACCTGGAAGGTGGCATGGTGGTTAAGGGTGCTGGACTCTCACTTGGCTGACCATGGTTTGAGTCCTCGACCTGATGGTTTGCTTTCTCACTTTCTCTCTCTCTCTCTCTCTCTCTCTCTCTGGGTAAAATTAATTAAATAAATAAAATGAAATAATTCTTAAAAAAGGGCTAATGATAAAAAATTGAGTATATTTTCCTATAAAGTCATGTGCAAGATGGTTTTCATAATAATGATGGCTGAGAGAACTATTGATTTGTCAGAAAAGCCATGCCATATTTTTCCATGCAAGGATGTGTCATGATTTTTTGGATGACCAAATATCTGTATCAGTCAGGATAGCCAAAGCTTTGTTTCAAAAATAATCTCCATTTTAAAATCAATATTTGAATGAAGTTTATTTCTTTTTCTACATCATGTTTGTTGTGGGATAATAGGCATTTCTAGCAATAGTTGAGGATCCCAGAATGAAAGACAGTCCTTCTTTGTATTTCTGTAACCACCATTGAAATCTCATATTTGCTCTTACAACATTTTTTACATAAGTGATATATGTCACTTCCACTCACATTTCATTGGCCAAGGTAGTGATAGTGACCAGAGGTCAAATGGTAATGGGAGGGCAAAAATATCAGGTATGTGGAAGGAGAACCAGAAATTTTGTGACCATTTATAGTAATTACCATATTATCTTAAAAGCTTAAATGGGACTGTAGAATTCAAAGGATGGATGAGGGAGCAAGGTAGATTGAATTAATTACATTATCCAATGCTATTATGCTTCTTGAAATGCATATGATATTGAAATCATCTCATAGGAACACCTGTGAAAGGGAGTTCTTCATAATTGTTTCTGAATGCTTTTAATAAAATGAGAAAATTAGCTTTCTCTGATGTATTAGTTATGATTAGTCTCATCTGCATGTGACATGAGAAAAGAATGTAACAGTGACTAAAATAAGATACGATTTATTTTTCTCTTATGTAAAAGTCTGGATAAGAGATCCAGAGCCTTCATGATTATTCAGCATCCATTTCTTCTACTTTGTTTCTCCATGATCTTAAATGTTCCCTTTGAACATTTATGATGTTCAACCAGAAAATACTGGTTCCAGCTCTAGCCATCTCATCTGTATATTAAGCAACAGGGAAATTCCTTAAAGCTTTGCCATCACTCTTTTTCTATACTGCATTGGCTACAATGTACATATCCACAATGAAGATTGATCTATCTGGAGGCCAGTGTGTTCACCTAACATTTGAAGTTTCATTTCTGAGTTAAGAAAAGGAGAATTAGTATCTCATGACTACACTACACATTTTCATACTTCCCCATCCCTGTGTGGAGGGCCTTCCTTTTTGAGTGGGGGTTTCCTCCTATTATTAGCAAGTCTTCTCATGGACAAGAATCAGGGAGTCCATGTTCCACACCAAAAATGTGAATCACTTGGACTATATGTATTTTTAGAACTAGAATTAAGGAGTTCCAAATAAGAGATTAATTATTTGTAGTGAAGGAGTATTTTGAGAGAGAATGAGCATCAGCATTGGTTTTGGTGTTAAGATAAAATATGTTTTTCATCTTGTATTTTTGCCTACTTATAACTTCATCTAATTTGCAACTCACAGTGGGAAGTGATCAAAGACTTTATAACACTTGACCAATATTTTCAGATGGTGACTAGTTTAACTAATAGTGTCCCATACAGAATTGGGCTCCACATGGAGTTCTTGCTACAGAACTCAAAAGAAATAGCCAGTTTTGGAGAGCAATGAAGATTCTTCACGTTTGCTTTATTCCCACTGTGGGAACTGTAAGATGGAATAGAGATAACCTCTAAAAGAGAGAAAAGAGAAGATGCTGTGACACTTCAAAAACAGGAGAGGATGGCAGCTGCTTTTGACCCAGCATTGGACCTGGCACAGACTTCAGGAAATAGTAGAGCTCTTTTTTTATTTTATGTTTTGGTTTTCCCATTTGTTCTTCATTAGAGCCTTTCAGCTTCATACACCAGATGTTGACTTCATATTATTATAGTGTTGGTAGTAGTAACACAATTTTGAATTGTAAGAGAATGCATTATTCAAGTTGCAGATGAAGTAATCCTTGCCAAACATACATTAATTAAACATCCAGTAGTCCAGGGTTTGATGGAACTCTGAATAAGGGAAAGTAAGAGGTGGTTAGAAAACTGTGGTGATGACTCCCGAGAATTTAGGATATGCTTTCATTGTTGTTTTTTTACATTAAGATTAGATAATGAGAGAAAGACAGAAAGGCTGGAGATTTTCTATGTAATTAAGAATTGGATCATAGTCTGTTAAATCATAAGATAGTAGAGGATGTATATACATTAGTGCTAAGTATAGTGGAAAAAGCAAAATCACCATCCTTTTCAAATTAGCATTTCAGTTTGCTCCCTTCCCATCATGTTTAAATTTCATAGAAGATTACCAGCCCCACCTTGTCTATTAAAGTAAATTTATTTTCTTCAAATGTTTGTTCAACTATTATGTATTATTTGATAACATTCCATACTGATTATTTTCTTTTTGTATGCCTGACCAAGTTAAATTCTTCTTCTAATTTCATGGCCTTTTCATGTCAACAAATTTATCTGAATGCCATATAGTTCTTCTTTCTGATGTACAAAAATAAATTAAGAAAATGTTCTATAATAATTTGACTGAATTTTATAACTTCCATTTAGGTTTAAATTGTTTTTGTTTTAAATGCGACACTGTATCACAAAGAAACAGTTGCAAATAAGATATTATAGTATGCCAAACCATCTTTTAAAGTTCAAGGACATAGTATCAGCATATTTATTTATCCACAGTTTATGTTGGTTTTATTTTAAGTGGATGTGCATTAATAAAAGATAACTATTGTTTGGGCCAAAAATGTATCTTTTTCCTTTACATACAAGAAAAACAGAGCAATCTATTATTTTAGATAGCTCTTAGTAGAGAAAAAATAGATCAGCCATAATACGAGATCAGTTTGTAAGAAATCTTTTGATAAGAAATTTTTCTCCAAAATCGATAACACATTGTGCACAGAGGATTATAATCTCCAGTGAAGAAAGTTTGAATAAAATTAAACAATAGCCAAAGCACAAGGCATTGCAGAATAATATCAAGCATCCTGC
>NW_006159745.1:445260-526852 GCF_000334495.1 Tupaia belangeri chinensis
CTGCTGAACATTCACATTGCCAACACTTGAGGAATATGATTAATTTAGGTATATGTACTTCTTATCAACAGGATGGCACACAGATTTCCCAACTGACACTGAAAGAAAATATTAACAAGTGTACATAAATGAATGAAACTTTTTGTTCAGTTATGAGAACGAAATATGGCATAACCCTGGTAAAATCATGCTCTCATTTGTGTTTGTGTATATTTCTGTGAGTTTAAATATTGTGAATGGCATTTTTCCATAAATATCAAAGATGCTGAAATTTTAAAAAGATACTAACATTTCAAAAGGTTCTAGAACTGTCAGATACAGTTACTTTTGTATCACTATTTTCACAGATTTTGTATGAGCAGAGGGATTACTGGCTCTTTATAATGAACTAAATCTCTTCTCTCTTTGTTCTCTCTTTAGAATTAATTGGTTTTTGCCTTGCCAGAATCACAACGCAGACCATAAAGCATGGAAGAGTTTGGCATGTACCATGTTTTCTCCTCTGTATTAATTGAACTGTAAAAGGGATTTTGATCCATAAAATAAAACATGCTGCCCAGAGCACACAAAGAGATGCACGTGAGAGAATGAAATGCTTAGCAGTGAGAAATGTGAACACAACTTACAGCTTCTTCCATAAACAAATTTAAATATAGGTTAGTGTGTACTCCTTGCCTATCTATTCTGTTTCAACATTAAAAAAAATTCCAAGGTACACACACAAAGAGAGAGAGAGAGGGAGTAAAAAGAAAGAAAGGAAGAAAAGAAAGAAAGTAAGAAAGAAAGAAAGAAAGAAAGAAAGAAAGAGAGAGAGAGAGAGAAAGAGAGAAAGAAAGAAAAAAGAAAGAAAGAAAAAAAGGAAAGAAAAACATAGAGAAAAGATGGATAAAGAGTCCATCTCAAAACCTTGATATGCTTTTCTTCTCCAGACATAGTTGAAACTCATCATCCAGCACTTGATATACTTCTTACGATTTCAACACTAGTGTAGATTACACTTTCAGTACCCCAGCCTCTCAAGTCTTTGACCTTCTCTTCCGTAATCTTGTTTAGTAGTCTTCTTCAGTTCCTCACACACATGAGCATACCTAAAATCTTGCCATTCCCAGTAACTGTGACTTCATCATTTTAGTTGTTGGTTCTCATATTAAATCTATCACTTTATATTTTTCCTGTTCACCTACTACTGCCCTTCCTTCAATAATATTTCTTTTTTATCATTGGCACTTAAGATACACTGATGTTCACCTGCCTTCGGTCTCTTTGTGTGCTCATTCAACTCTTTCCAGTTAAAATTCCATGATTAGTTAGTATTCATTGGTTCACATAAATATATAATCTCCTTGGCCTTCCTCATACTTGACTAGTAAAATCCTTGTACTGGTTAAATCTCACTTTCTGCATTCTCTTCGGCAGTTCCCATCATGACACAATATATCTGGGAAAAAAGATGTACCATGGCTGACTAAGCTCACTGAGAATTCCTAACTGCGAACACAGGTGGAAGTGTTGAACTGGGGATCACACTGTATGTCCCTTTGCCCATACCCTCTTCTTTTCTCCTACATGACTGCTAATATACCATGTCATCTCCTCAAACTCACATACTTCTCTTTTCTCTTCAACTGATAGTATTTCTTACTTCCATAAAAAAATGCTCCATCTACACAGTATCTCCTTCATGTCACTAAATTTGAGGATAATTTCTCATTTGATCTATTTATAAACTCTTCTCCTTGAAAAACGTTATTCACTTGGCTTTCAAGAAATCACATTCCTCCTTTGGCTTGACTGACAACACCTCCTCAGTCTCCTTGATGAGTAATATTTCATCTCCCAGTTTCTTATCACTGGAGTTCCCTGGACTCAAGACAGTGATACAGTTTCATTTTCTGCCTTCAGTCATTGCTTTGTTGATGTCATCTCATCTCATGGCTAAAAACACCAATTTATGCTGAACCTATGTGTTCTGTATTAATTGCTACATCCTGAATGATTTCTTAAACTCCAGGCTTTGTATCAGCTTGTTGAGTTAGGTATTTTTTAAGTATATAATAGACATGCCAATCGTAACATGTTCAAAACCAAACACTTGATCTATAGTCTTTTCTCCCCCATAATCAATAAGCATGTTCTTATTTCTATGCTTTTCATTTCTGTTAATGGTAACCCCATACTTCTAGTTTTTCATGTCAAACTTTCATAGTAATCTTTGAGTTTTCTTTTGTTGGTACATTGCAGATCCAGTCTGTCTGTAAATATTCTCGGTTCTACCCCACACTATTTCCAGAAAGTAATTACAGAAAGTAATCATTGACTCCTATTGCCACCACATCCACCCAGTCGACTCTGCTCTAATAACATGCCCATATTATTGAAATAGCTTTCTAACTGCTTTCACTGTTGCTGCCTCTCTCCCTCAGTCTATACCCACCATAGAAGCCAGAAAATGCTTGAAAAACCACAGTCGTAGTGTGTTACTCCCCTTCTCAAAAGCCTAGAATGTCTTCCTGACTCACTCAAACTAAAAAAGTAATTCAGAGTTGTTCCTATGACTAATATGGCCTGAATTTGATGTGTTTCACATATATTTTCAGACTTCATCTTCTACATCTATTCCTATTACTCTTTTTGCTGCAGCCACACCAGTAGCTCTCCTGCCTCAGGGTCTTTGGTATCATTTGGTGTCCCTTCTTCCTAGAAACTGCCCATTCCTTTCCCTTTTGTAGACCTTTGCTCAAAGTTTCTCTCTCATTGAGACTTAATCCTGAGAATATGGTAGACTTCTTCCCATATTTCCTGACTACCTGGACCTATGTTTTTCTCCAAAACAATTGTATCTTCTAACATACATTTATGCACACACACACACACACACACACACACACACAGAAACAGATACATACATATCTCTATATGTATTGATATTTGCTCAGTTTCCTACTCTATTATAATACAAGTTCCATAAGGACTGTAATATTCTTTTTGTATATTTATTCTCATTGCTTTGCCCTTGGTATGTAGTGTAAAACCTGGTTTATAGCAGGTATTTAAGAATATGTTGATTGACTTAATTAATAGACTCAATACGGATATTTGTTTGCATATGATCTGGAGAAAGATGACACTTCGATGTTATATACATTTCAGGGCCAGTAGATGGCATAGCATTCACATTACTGGACTTCCACATGGTTGACGACAGTTCAAGTCCCAGACATGATGGCTTGAAAATCAAGCAGGGTGCATGTGTGTACATGCCCAAGACCATGGAAGGAGTATGGAAGAGAAGAGATTGAAGCATGGCCATCCCCCATGGGGAGTTATTTCTCACTTTCCCTCTCACTGTCTCTGTCTCTCTCTCCCTCTCCAGTGAGTGAAAGTGCCTTAAGGAAAAAGCCTCTTAAAGAATTATATACCTTTAGAAATAAAACTAAATTTGACTATATGAATCTAGGTTTATGGCACCCAAATATGGAAATCCAGGTTAAAATTTAAGGCCTCCCTATTGTTGAAAGCAAAGAGTAACTGCCGTAGTGTTCGGATCTTTAAAAAAGGGATTTTCCTACTTTTAGATATCAATCTCTTTGCTGCTTTTTATTCTTGCCCTAAAAAATTTATATAGAGCAATATTCTGGTCATACACCTGCTAATGAATAACATATCTAATTGGAATTCCTTGCCTTCACCAAAGAAGAATTAAATGCCCAAGTCCAGACTCTAGGAATCTCTGACACCAAGATTCAGGACACTTCCCTGTTTATTTTTAGATGCTCTGATTATAACTGCTCCTCTATCAGATTTAAGCCCCCATGGGGAGTTATTTCTCACTTTCCCTCTCACTGTCTCTGTCTCTCTCTCCCTCTCCAGTGAGTGAAAGTGCCTTAAGGAAAAAGCCTCTTAAAGAATTATATACCTTTAGAAATAAAACTAAATTTGACTATATGAATCTAGGTTTATGGCACCCAAATATGGAAATCCAGGTTAAAATTTAAGGCCTCCCTATTGTTGAAAGCAAAGAGTAACTGCCGTAGTGTTCGGATCTTTAAAAAAGGGATTTTCCTACTTTTAGATATCAATCTCTTTGCTGCTTTTTATTCTTGCCCTAAAAAATTTATATAGAGCAATATTCTGGTCATACACCTGCTAATGAATAACATATCTAATTGGAATTCCTTGCCTTCACCAAAGAAGAATTAAATGCCCAAGTCCAGACTCTAGGAATCTCTGACACCAAGATTCAGGACACTTCCCTGTTTATTTTTAGATGCTCTGATTATAACTGCTCCTCTATCAGATTTAAGGATTGTTAGACCCATTCAGTGGGGAACTGTAAAGGCAGACACACAAAAAATCAATTCTTAGTGAAGTGATTAGGTGATGATGGCATGTCCCTATCTGGAGGAGGGGGATAACATTATTCTGGTACACGAAGTCACTGATCAGCAGTGACAGATGAAGACTCTTTTTATATACATATATTTTTTTACCCAAACTACACAGAACTTATGAAAAGTGTTGGCTATATTTTCTCAAATCATCTGTCTTGCTGTGACACTTTTCTTACAATTTGTTCTCTTGTTCACAGAATTTTCCTCATTAGCCTGGTTACTCTCCTCCTCGTCTTTCACTTCTGGACTGCTCCTGTTGGTGCGTGTTAACTGAGAGACAGCCTTTCACTCTCCAGAGTAGTCTTCTCTTTTCTATTTTTTATCCTGGAAAGTCTTGTGCCTGGAACACTATTTGCTGGAGGGTTTCAAGTATCTTGGGCTCACTTTCAGAGGTATAAGATATATTCCCTTGGGTATTTATTTCTTTCAAATGCCATTATTCCTTATATTGCCATATCCCAATAAAAAAAAATCCTGAGATATTTATATTTGTTATCTCCAAACTAGAAAAAGAGAGAAATCTTTCCTAAGGTCTGTCAATATTCTGTCACCCACTATCATTTGATTGCCAACTGTTTTTATTCTGCTCTGCCTTCAGCTCCTAGCACTATTCAATTTTGTAATACTTCAGCTTTGTGCTAAAAAGAATTCCTATCCTGTGTCTGCTTCTGCTGAATTCTATACGTTTTCTCTTTCCTCTTTTTCTGTCAGAGTTGATTTGGAACACTCATCATTGTAACCTGAATGGCTACCAGCAGAGACTTTCTGGAATTCCAAATCCCATGTTACTTGTACCCTCATCAATTATCTCATGCGATGTCCACCTTACTATGTGATACTCTGGAGCCGCTCACATTGTATAACTTCACTTATTTTAGGCGGATAAAGAAAATCACATAGTTTTAGAAATATCAACGTTAAATCTTTAAAAAATCTTTAGAGTTTATTTCTCATTTATTCCATGGGAGAGTGAGGAGAGAGAGAGAGAGAGACAGGTGCCTCTTACAAGGTACTGGTAATGCAATTCATCCCCAACCTAAGCCAGCCTTGGAACATGGGCACATGCATGCTCATGTTCTCAGGGAGCTTTCCAGTTACAAACATGGAACCTTTCCATGTGGGTCAGCCACATAGAATATTGTATTTTATTGCTTCAGTCCTTACCAACTTCAAAACTGTTTTTGGAATGATTCACCAGGGTTATTTGGTTTCATCTCACATTTCCCTTTAGTGTCTTAATGCTTAGCAAGGCTTTTCCCACCCTGCATCTTTATCCATACAGTTCTCACCACCCAGTGGTGGGGGACTTCTTGCTTGGTATTTCATAGGGTCCTTGTATTAGTCAGTGTTCTCTAAGGATACAGACCCAGTAAGTGGTATACAAATGTATAAGAGGTGTTATATTAAGAGAACCAGCTCAATTAGTTTGCTAGAGTAGCTCACAGAATACAAGGCAACATTTGACTTCCATTGATTAGACTATTATAAAGAATATTACACAGGATACAGATGGACAAATGTATTGGGAAAGGCATATGAGAAAAGGCATAGAGCTTCCATGCTTTCTCTGTGCATACTGATCTCCAGGAACCTCCAAGTACCTTAAAGTTCTTTGAACCCTGTCCTACTAAATTTTTATGGAGGCTTCAGTACATTGGTACAATTGACTTTATCATTGGTCATTGGTGACTAACTCAACCGGCTACACTCCCTGGAGGTTGGAGCCTGGGGCTGAAATTCCCAACCCTCTAATAATGCTGGTTTCTCCTGTGACTAGCACCCATTCTGAAGATACCTGAAGTGTAGGGGCAGCCACCAGTAATCTCATTAGCATTCAGAAGATCCTCATCACTTTGGAGATTCCTAGGAAGCAAGGACAAACAAAGAGGTGTGGTATTATCTGTTGAAGATATTTTGTAGTTTTATCAACAGTACTAGGGAGAAATATTCACCTGTTGAAATATCCATTTTGTAAGACAAATACTAATGTGATTGAATGTATGGAAGAAAATGAAATGAAATTTTTATTGAATAAAATAAAAGGAAAAAGCCTATATTTCACAAAATCACAGTAATTAATAGTGAAAATAATTTTTAACATATAACTAATTTTTTATTTTTGGAGAGGTTTTCACTATAGGGCGCGTACGCTCGCCAGACAGAGAGAGACAGAGAGACAGAAAGCGAGAAATCCCCCGCCAGGAGGTATGGTCACACCACAATCCCTTCTCCTCCATTCTCCTCTCGGGATCTTGGGCATGCATGCACACGTACCCGGCGTGAGTTTTAAGCCACCCGGTCCGGGACGCCAACCGCAGTCGACTATGTGGGAGTCCAGCGACATAGCCATTATGCTAACTGTTCGTTCCCAACACATAACTAATTTTAACAACACTTTCTAACTGCCAAGATCTCTATGAAATGGCTTATATCCTTTTCTTACCTTAACAGTTACTCCAGCGGGGTAACAACCATTGTAAACCACGTTTTACTAATGAAAATAAGATTAAGCTGATTAAATAATTTGCCCAAGGTCACATAGCGAGTTTCACATAACATATCTTTTAATCCTCACAATTAGTCGGTTGGCTGGTGTAGAGAATTTAAATAATTTTCCATGTGTCACGGAACCAGTAAAGTAGCAGATTTAGTGTTCAAAGTAAGCCTTCTGACTTAAAATTTTTGTATTCTATGATATTATCTTTATTATATTGTACTAACTTGTAGAAAGCACTACAACTTTTTGAAATCGATTTAGAAGATGAGAAATTTGCATTAGTTACATAATGCCACAATAATGCTATGCCACATTCAACCACAAACTTCAGTGGCATACACAGTCAAGGTTTATTTGGCTCATGAGTCTGAGAGAGTTAGATGATCTAGACTGTACTGGCTACTTGTTTGCAGTCCTGCAGGGGTTTTCGAGGTGACTTTGCTCGTCATGGCTGGACTAGCTCATGGGTCTGGAGATAAGCTTACCATAAAGGGGAACAGAGGCAAGGGGCCTTCCAAACAAATAAAGCCTGACAGACAAAAAGTGGCCAAAAGACAGGGTCTAAACCAGTTTGGAACTGATATGATACCTGTAGTACTTCAAATCCATTATAGCCTCAATATGTTAGATGACACTCCCTCTTGTGCCATGACAGTTTGGAATAACCATTACAATGACCAAACTACTCTAATAAGGCCAAAAAATGGGAGAGGCAGTGATTCCACAAAACCACTGCCCCTTTCCTGGAAAAATCTTGTAAGTATCTGCCCATTACTTAGCTTGTCATTAAGCCAAGCCATATAAACCAGACACCAACCAAAGTAAGGGACTGCTCTTCCTATGTGGTGGTCCTTCTGTCCTTACTTTCAGATAACAGTTCTCCCCATGCTCTCAGATTTTATAACTAGAAAAGCAGTGGGAATAGCAGTTCATCCTAGGCTAGAAATTCTTGAGGAGGGAATGAAATTTTCACTCATGGGATTGCTTTGCATATAGGGTTGTCTGCCCTGTACAGTTTCTTTAATAAACTTTTAAAACATTTTCTCTCAAAGGCATGCTCTTGAATTCTTTCCTGTGAGAAGCTAAGGTCCCTCACACCCTAAGTAAAGGGTCCCATAGGTTAAGTCTCTTCAGCAGATCTAGAAGGTCTCAGCTGAATGACTGCAGTGGCTTGACTATGTGCCATGTATCTCTCCTTACCCATGTATCTCTCCTTATCCAGCAGACTAGCCTGGAAATGTTCTCATGGAAATCTTGGAGGAGCAAGAGAAGAAAAGCCCATTCATGTAAGCACTTTTCAACCTTCTGTTTGCTTACATTTGCTAAAATCCCATTGGCTAAATCAAGTCATAGGTCTTGGGACCAGCAATTAGCGTAATGGCTATGTCGCTGGACTCCCACGTAGTCGACCCCGGTTAGAGTCCCAGACCCGATGGTTTAAACTCACGCTGGGCGCATGTGTGTGCTGTGTGCGTGCATGCTAGCAGATCCTGAAGAAGCGCGTGTGCATGTGTGCCCAAGATCCCAAGAGGAGAATGGAGGAGAAGGGATTGCGGCGTGGCCATCCCCCCTGGGGTGTGATTTCTCACTTTCTATCTGTCTCTCTCTGTCTGTCTGGCAAGCGCACACAGCCTATAGCAAAAACCTCTCCAAAAAAAAAAAAAAATCAAGTCATAGAACTAAACTCAAAGTCGCAGCATAAGGCCCTCCACAAAGTTTATGGCAGAGGTTAAGAGTACATGGACAGCTGAAGAATTCAGTCTTTCTCCTTTTTTTTTTTTTTTTTTTGTTGTTGTTGTTGTAAACTGCTACAAGAGTCTAGCACATTTTTAGCAGAAATAGAATAGAAATATAGTAATCCTTTCAAACTTGCTCCTCAAGCAATTGCCAAGCCAAAAGGAATAGCTATAAAGTAAAATGTACAAGGAAAAATAGAATTTACTGGTCTCACAGAGCTAGCATCAAATAAGTGTCAGACTCTGAAGTATACAGACAGACCCACCAGCATGGCCTGAAATGAAAGCATTCCAGCAGATCCTGAAGAAGCTAGGGTCTTTTATATTAATGAAAGGGTGATGATATATACAAGTTGTTCTGGAAGAGTTACAGTGGACAGAGGTATAAGATGAGGGTTCTGTTGAGATGAGGAAAGGGGCAGGATTGGGTGAAAGCCCATTAACAGAAGCTGTCTGAAGCAACTTACAGGTATTACAATTGATAGTCTATTCAGTAGGATAGATGATCAACCTAAGGGAAACTAAACTGTAAACCTAAAATTATCTTGAGAAAGAATGTCTTGGGAAAGCAAGTCATGCAGTCAATAAGGAATAACTGTAACTGTTAAGCACACTGGCCAGTCACTCTTAGTTTTCTTGCCCTTTTAAAATCTTGGGTAGCAATCTCTCTTCTTCATAGACTTTATCTTCACTCAATCTACACTCTTGGGGAAAAAAAAAAGGTTGAAGACTAGAGGGTGACCCAACAATAAAATGCTACACGTGAGGCAGATCTATCTGGGAAGGTTCTTGGTTCCTGTTCAGAGACCTCCTTGTGTATACCAAACATGAATGTGCCAGTGATTCAGGACTGGTTGAAGCTGAGGATGGACTATGGTGGCAAGACCTACTGAGAGAGCTGTTTGTTGTTTTTCTATTTTTCTTACTCATAAAATAAGTAAATGAATAAATAAATTAGTAAACTTTTAAAAAAGTAAGATAATGTGTGTGAAAGAGTAGTGTCTAAGGAAGGACATTTAGAAGAAAAATAGAGAGGCAAAGCATTAATGGGACAAAGAAATTTGGTATTATCTCTTGAAGATATTTTGTAGGGAGGAATGTTCACCTGTGGAAATAATTCACTTTGTAAGCTAAACAACATGATTGAATGTATAAAAGAAAATGAAATTTAAAAATGTTAAAAAAGTAATATTTTCTTTGTTGTATTGTCACTGTTTTAATATATTGCCTTGTATAACCAGGCTTTTGGAGCCAACATTACTAACAATTGAACATATCATCTCTGTTGACATAAATGTATTTGTGCTCTTAATTATAAGCCAAAAAAATACTTTGAATTTGACTAGTGCCAAAGCAACACTGCCTGAATTCATAATTCTCTTTCAAATAGAATGTTGGCCTAATTCACCCAGTTCCTAGTGCTTTCATGGATCAGAAGTTTGTTTTCTGGAATTTGAGGCAGCTGTTCTCTCTGAGTGAAGGTCCATGGGGAAAGGTGGATAAACACATAAAGCTTCTGAAAGCCATCCCAGATCCCTCAAAGTCAGCCCTCAGCTTAATGTCTGGGTCAGCAGTACAACAAAGTTAGTCTTGGTAATTGTTCATGAGTTTTCAGAGAGACTCATTATCAACACTTACAACCTGGTTTCAGTCCAATGGAGCTTTATGAGCCTAAATTCTAAGCAGAATCAAAATACATGAGAATAAAAAGCTCGGTCCAGAGAACTGATGCTTACAACTGGTTACACATAAGGTATTTGTACAGCCAATTAACAGGGGTTTATCTTTTTGATTTACCAAAACACAAAGGCATTTGAAACCACTCAGTATTTTCCCCTTAATATAATATTCCTATTTGTCACACCAATGTATTCTTTGCATCCTCCTTCCTACTTATGTCTTTTCCCCCCACATGGCTACTGAACTTGGAAATCCTCAGAAAGTTGGAAATCCTTTCGTACTGAGCTCATTTTGCTCTCACTAAAAACCCCCTTTTGAGTAATCTTTATTACTCCCATGAGTTTAAATACTGGCAAGAGTTTTTCAATTTTTCAAAGAGTGAGACAGCAGAAGAATCAGTCCCCAACATAGATAATAAAGAAACACATCACTTGTAGATAACTTAAAATACAACAAAATTTGGTTTAGAGTTGAATGGGTGAGGGAACTTGGTCCCATGTGGTCAACCATGGTATGACTCTTTGCCCTAGTAACTTGAAAAACACACAGGGTGCATGCGAGGGAATACCGCATATCAAGACAGGATGGAGAAATAGAATAAAAGGGATTTCGGCATGGCCATACTCCATGAGGGGTGTTCTTTTCCTCTTTTTCTTTACTCTGTATCTCTGTCTTATTCTAATGAGTGCACATACCCTCTGGCAATTAAAAAAATATAAAACCAAAACTCAAAATAAAATATGACAAATAGACTAAAAGTGGTCTGTCCTTTAATATTACCATTTGCTGGAAATTTATAATATCATTTATAAAATATTTCTTCTTGAAAAAAATATCTTGTTGGACTAAGTTATAAATAATTGCTATGACTATTATTGAATTTCAGTTGTATACATATATGACCTATCTATCTATCATCTATCTATCTATCATCTATCTATCTATATATAGATACATATTTTATTTCTTTTACTTAACAAAAAGTACATTTCAGATTAGTAGGATTTTTTTCTTCATATGTCTTGTATAGAATTCCCCAGATAGAAGTCAGTAGAAATAGCTGTAGATATATTTATAAGGAAATGAATTCACCCTTCCTGCACCTTTTTGTTTATTTGGGCTCTCCATAGATTAGATGATGCTTACTCACATCGGTGAGGATAATTTTCTTTACTCCATCTACTGTTTCAAATGCTAATTTCCTCCAAAGATAGCCTCACAGTCATACCCAGAAATAATGTTCTACCAACTCTGTAGATAACCCTTAACTCAGTCATGTTGCATGGGAAATTAACCGCCACACTCCTTAATAAGTAATATAGATTAATGAAGGTTACTTGGGGAAACTCTTATACAGTCACCTCCTAATTTACATTAGCACACTGGTTTCAGAAGTATTTTCGTAAAGGTTAAAAAGTGTTTGGACTTTCTTCATGAACAGTTTCCAAATCCAATGGTGCAATATAGGTGTGCTTTTAAATAGTTTATTGGAACATTGAAAATTAAAACATGTTTAAGTTAGATAAATTACAGACTTGATATCTCCATTTGCTGGTCAACTCATTAATAAAATGGAACATGAAGAACTAGATAATATTTTGTTCATTTAACAAGATGATCACACAGAAAATAAGCATATAAAATTTCACAGCCTTATGATGCAATAATACCAGCTAGGAAATTTAATGGGAAAATAATCACATGATTATCAAACATGGAACTGTAAGTATACAAGAAATACACAATGCCTGTGTAAAAAGGTATATAAAGCTTAACTAAATACTGTAAAAGAATACTAGAATAAATGAATGAAAATACTATATGAGGGAAGCTCAAAAAGCTTGTAGAAAATAAGTACTTGTAGGGTTTATTTTGGTGCAAAAGATTTTTTTTGCAGGTAAATTCATTTATTTGATTGACAGAGTAACACATACTTTACAAAAACATTTTAGTTACTCCCTAAACTACTACAGAAGTACTATATATTGTTAGTTAACAATTTCACTATTTTTGCTATTTGTTGTGTTTATTTTAGTATTTTTTATTTATTTCATTTTCTTTTATACATTCAATCACGTTACTTAGCTTATGAAGTGAACATTCCAACATGTGAACATTTCTCCCTAGTCCATTTGATAAAACTATAAAATTATCTTCAACAGATAATACCACATTTCTTTGTCCCATTAATGGTTTCCCTCTCTATTTTTCTTCTAAATGTCCTTCCTCAGATTCTACTCTTTTACACACACTATATTTGGTATTCACATTCATTTACTGTGTTACTATATCCTTTACTCAATCAGTTTCCATCATAGAGTGTGGACACTCGGTATATATTAAGTGGGGACATACAATGCCTCTCCTTCATAGTCTGGCTTGCTTCATTCAGCAGTAAATCTTCCATGTTCTTTCACTTCCTGTCAAAAACCAGGGTCATTTATGATGACTAAAATTCATGTGTTATTCTTTCATAATATTAATTTTTCCATGAATTATTTGAATACCCCTCATTATCTCAAATGAGAAAGGATACTGCAATGTTCTCAAGTTTCCTCAAATTAATCTTCAAGTTAAAAGCAATCCCACTCCAACTTCTAACTTTTTCTGTTTTCGACAAAGGGATTCTGAAATACATCTGGAATATAAACTATGAAAAATAGCCATTACGTAGTTGAAGAAGTACAATTATTTAAAATAAAATGCCCCTGCCAGATATCAACTTATACTATAAATCTACTGTAATAAATGCTGGGTTTATTGGTATAGGAATAATAAAATTGATCAGTAGACACAATAAGGCTTTGAAAAGAGACTTTCTCTATGGAAATGTAATATGTGATTATGTGAGTGTATCAGATCAGTGGGTAAGGTAAGTGTATTTGACACTGCAGTGGTGCTGCCTCTTGTCTTCTTGTCCTGACCTCTGATTCCAGCACAGCCCTGGTGCATCATTCTGCACAGGTTTTGATCTTACTATTAGTTCCTCATCCCAAGTATGTGCTGAGTATCTCTTGCTTTCTGCCCTGGGACATCTCTGATAATAATTCCACTTGAATCTACTTGACTCTGATATGTTCCACGTGAAGATTGGAGCTAATGAATTGAGTGCTTCTCTCTTTCAACACTCGGGTGAATGGTGCCAAGTTACATGTTATAAAGCACCTCAAAATGGGTAACTAGTCACCTGAAGTGGTGGCACACTAGATAATATTTGAATTGAATCTCAGTTTTCTCTGTTTATGCCTATCACCTCTGCTTCCTGAAAATACATTTTCAAAGAAATATATAGTGTCTTCCTCAGAGTCTACTTTGGGGAAGAACCTCAGACTAAGTTAGATGACTGCAAAAATGATGCAGAGAAATTGGCTGTGCGATGAGGAAGAACTATAAAGATATTTCTACATATAAACAGATTATGCAGAAGTTAAAGAGTTAACTATAACAGTGAAACACAAACTAAATAAAATGTAAAATTATTAACATTTGAAAACATCACCAAATGAGTTTTTCTCTTTGACTAATGCTTTTTTTTTTCTATGTGTTTCTCAGACTCTTTTGATCTATTTTGTCAACGTGATTTCATATGTTCTGTCATCAGGATATTTGTTAAATAACATATTTTCTAAAGACCCTTGCTCGTTTTTAAAGTTGTTACAAATTTAGTATATTATGTACTTTCCTTATGTTACCTTTGGATTTTGGGTGGACAGTGGAAGTAAATGCAATAAGTCTGCCATCTGGAATCCATAATATTTTCAATTTTGCATTAGTTATATATCTATTTTTAACAGAATAGAGTTATATTTAAAAGCCTAATTCATGACTCTCTGTCAAGAATTGTATCAAAATGAGAAGATTTCTATCTGCTAATTAAGCTAGTCTCAATTGTCCTATGGTGACAAAAATGTTGCCTGATGTTGCTTGTCTTTATTATAGCCTTTTAGAGCTGGAAGGCCCTAAGAGATCAGTTAGTTCCTGAGTGTCCAATGCATGGAGTGCTGACCAAATTAGTTTATGCATCTCTGTCGTGGCTCCCTTGAGAGTCTTTCCATTTTAAAAAATTACATGAATTAGCATTCATGTGCTAGTCAGCTAGCAGTTCCTAACCATCTACCAGTATTGACCATTTAAAATTGCCTATTGGCAGATTGAATTAAACAGCAAGCAGTAATTATTATGTGGTTTAATTTAATTTAATGGTGTTTTATAGAGAATGTATGAAAAAGCAAAATAGGTATGTAAACGCCTTCATATATATTTGGTTGATGTTTAATTGTATGTTATCTGTCTGTGCTAAGCATACCTCTCTAGTCTCATCATAATATAAGTTCATATACCTATATTCACATAGATATCTAAGTGGCTTACCTTTAAACATTTTGTGTTCCTAATAATCTAAACACCTCATTTAAAATACATGAACATATGGTCTTCAGAACAAGATTTTCTCCAATCTCACTTACAGATTTATTTGAAGGTTCTCATTTTCTAGTCCAGAGTGAAAAAAAAAAAACAAAACAGAAAACTTCGTTCCTTTAATTATCCAGATGTACACCTCATTTAAAATACATGAACATATGGTCTTCAGAACAAGATTTTCTCCAATCTCACTTACAGATTTATTTGAAGGTTCTCATTTTCTAGTCCAGAGTGAAAAAAAAAAAAACAAAACAGAAAACTTCGTTCCTTTAATTATCCAGATGTAGGCTTATTTAAGTGTTAAGTGTTAGATGTTACTTTTTAAACAGGGGAAGGCATAGAAAATTTAATCTACATGAATTTTTAAAACTTTTTATCCTGAAATAATCACAGATTCAAAAGAAGTTACAAGGATAGTACAAAGAGGTCCTTTGTAATATTTACCCAGTTAACACCAATCTTAGTATCTGTAATACTATGTGAAAACTAAGAGACTGACATTGGCCCATTGTGTTCATAGTTCTTTGTCATTTCATCATACATGCAGATTTGTGTGACCACAGCAATCGAGATCGAGAACTATTTTGTCACTACAAATACTGTCATCTTGTTTTCCCTCATTCCTCTTTTTTACCTCACTTATTCCCCTTAACAATCCCTAAGTACTTGCAACCGTTCATCTGTCTTCCATACCTACACTTTTATTATTTTGAGAAAGTTATTTAGGTGGAAGGAAACATGCAGTATGTGACCTTTGTAAACTGGCTTTCCCTGCAACTCAGCATAGTGCACTTAAGAACCATCAATTTGTTGCAGGTACCAATAGCTCTTTTTGCTTTTCTCTCTGTTTTTATTGTTTTGTACAGTTCTTATTTGTATCCTGTTGTATAGAAATTTCACAGTTTAACCATGCACCAATCGAAGAACATTTTAGTTGTCCTAGGTTTATGCTATTACAAATAAAGCTGCTGTGAACAGTAATGTATCAGTTTGGTGTGAATATAAGTTTTCATTTTTTATCTGGGATAAATGCCCAGGAATGAGATTGTTGTGTTATATGCTGAACGTATGTTTAGTTTTTAAAGGAAACTTCATTTTTCATTTTGCAATCCTGAAACAATATATGAGAAATTCAGTTTCTTAGAATCTTTGCCAGCATTGGTACTGTCACAATTTTTATTTAGCTTTTCTGATAGGTGTGTTGTTACAGATCATCATGTTTTATTTACATTTTTCTGATGGCTACTGATGTGCAGTTTTTTCCATGTGCTTATTTGTGATCCATAAATCATCATCTAGGACATATCTCTTTAAATCATTTGTTCATTTCTAATTGGATTGTTTGTTTTATACTGTTGAAAAAATTTTCCCTTTTTTTCCATGAAACACACACACACATACGCACACACATGGAGGGAGAGCACTAGAGTGATAGAGAGACAGTTGCTCTTGACAGTCTCAACACACCATGATGCTCTTTTTTCATCTTTCCAATCAGTCAGGACCTTAGGAACACATGTACTTGGCATGTTTTAGGGAGACTTGGAATCCAACTATGTGGTCAGCCGTGTGGCTTCCAGCACTGCAAATCAATATGCTTTTGCCTGTACCACTGCAGTTGGGCCTACTGTTGAGTTGTGAGAGACTGTAGTATATTGTAAACATGAGGCCTTTGCTAAATACGAGGTTTATAAATATTTTCTCCCACCCTGTGGTGTTTTACTTTCTTCTTTTAATAGGCCTTTTACAAGAGCAAACATTTTTAATTTTGATGATGTCCAGTTTACCAATGTTTCCATGTATGGGTCATATATACATGTATGTAGCATGCAGCTCATGCTTTTGTTGTGAAATTCAAATATACTCCCAAGTCTTGATTTTATCCTATGTTTTTATTTTATTTAATTATTATTTTTAGAAACTTTTGCCTTATTGCATGTGCACTTTCTAGAGAAAGAGAGACAGAGACAGTGAGAGAGAAAGTGAGAAATAAACCACCACCACCTCCCCAGGGTGGATAGCCAGGCTGCAATCCCTTCTTCTCCATTAACTTCTCAGGATCTTGGACATGCAGGCATACATGCCCAGGAAGAGTTTCAAGCCACCAGGTCTGAGACTTGACTCAGTCATGTGGGAGTCCAGCATTGTCACCACTATGCCACCTGCTGGCCCATTCTACATAAAAAAAAAAAAGAATTTTATAGTTTATGCTTATGATTTAGATTTAGAGTGCATTTGGGTTAATTTTTATAGAAGACATGAGATTTACATTGTAATATGCTTATTATATAGATTGTGTCATCAGAAAAATCATGACATATTTTTGTATAGAAACATAGAAAAATACATCACAACTTTTCAGACGATCCAATTAGTTTTTAGCTACAGGATATATGTACTCATAAGAGAGAGACAGAAAGACAGGGAAAGTGAGGAATCACCCTCCAGTAAGGATGGCCACACTGCAATCCCTTCTTTTGCAAGAGGATTCCTCTTGGGATTTGGGGCATGCATGCAGATGTGCCCAGCATGTTTTTCAAGCCACGATGACCAGGAATTGAACCAGACTGTCTGTCACTTAGGCACCATGTCATCTACTGGCCTGTGGTTTCTATTTTTGACTGTAAATATACAACTGTTCAGTTCTCATTTGTTGAAAGGAATATTATACCTCCATTGAATTGTCTTGCAGTTTCGTTACAAATCTGTTGGCTCTGCTTATTGGTTTATTTTTAGATTCTTTATTCCAATTTATTGGTCTATGTACCTATTTTTCTGCTAATTACCACACACAGTGTTGATTAGTATAGCTAAGTAATAAGTCTCGAAAGTGGGTGGACTAATTCTTCTTTGTTTATTTTTCTTTAATTTTTTTCTGTTATACTTACTTTGGCTTTCCATGTAATTTTACATTACTCTCCTATATATCTACAAAATGATTTTGCAGAGATTTTGGTATGATTTGAATTAAGCTTAGACCATCCCATAGCCTGATGGTTAAAGGCAAGTGGATTCCACATGCCTGACTATGTGGTTTGAGTCCCAGACCCAGAGGCTTGAGGAACATACCTGGTATGTGTGTGGGCATGCTCAAGAAATTCTAAACAGTAGAGAAAAATAAAAGAAGGGATTGTGACATGACCAAATCCCCATGGGGGGGTGTGCTTTCTCTCTTCCCCTCACTCTTTCTCTCTGCCCCTCTTTGATGAGTACATGTATACTCTAGCAAAAAAAAAAAAAAAGAGAGAGAGAGAAAAGAAAAAAAAAACAAAAATGGATTGAATAAACCTGTTTATCTACTTATTGAGAATTTATATTTTTAGCATAATAATCTTCCAATATATGATTGAGCTATTTCTTTCCATTTATTTAGATTTGAAAATTTTTGTTCATTATCATTTTGTAGTTTTTAACATGTAAGTCCTATAACATGCTCTGTTACATTCATACTGTTTTCTCTTTTCAGTGATTGGAAATGATACTTTAAATTTTTTTGATTTCCACACATTCATTGAAATATGAATAAAACAAAATTGATATTTGTATGAGACACATGCACCTCCATTTCCCCAATAGGGTCATCATGTCATGATCCACTCTTAATCTCAGCCAGACAGGACCACAGGTGTGTGTGGAAACCTGGTGTGCACAGGCAAGCTTCAGGATATGAACCAGGTATCTTCCTATATGACCTCAGCATTGTGGAGGATTGCATTACTGTTGTGCTGCCAGGCTGGGCAAGATTCTTATTTTGAGTCTTTACCTATTGTCAGATGTAAGCACTTAGTGCTATAAATTTTTATCAGCACTACTTCAGCTGTATCCCACAAATTTTGATGTGTTGCATTTTCACTTTTTAAAGTTTGCCTGAGGACGTTTGTGCTCACTGGAGAGAGAGAGAAAGAACTCTCCATGAGGGATGATCAGGCTGCAATCCCTTCTTTTTATTTGTCCCTCATTTTGGGATTCAGGCACACATCTCGTGTGTTTTTCAAACCTCTGGGTCTGGGACTAGAACTACACAGTCATCCATGTGGGATCCTGCCTTTTTAATCACCATACCACTACACCACTAGCTGGCCTAAATTTTTATTTTAACCTAGTTTAATATATATTTTGAATTTCCCTATGGGCAACCAAAATACACCACACCAAATATACTTCTTCAGTATATTTCAAGACAGCTATTTAAAGAGGTTGCAGACACAGGAATAACTGAAAAACTCTTTCATGAGCGAGATTTACATCTCAGAAGAAATCTGCATTAGTGACATAAACAGCTAATGCAACTAGGCTTTCTTGGAATTTTCCTGAACCAGATCTAGGAAAGATGAACTCAGGAAAAAAAGAGACTAAAGGCCTGACACTTCAAGTTTTGGCATAGAAACTTTTACCACAGGCTAATATCTATTCATTGTGAGAGCTATTAACTGTGAGATTTTCTGCTTAATAAGATGGGTGCTTGCTATGTTTTTTCCTCCCTTCACCCTCTCACCTCCTTCTCAGGAACTCCAGGCTTCTTTTCTTAAGGAATAAAAGGTTTAGTCATCTGGCCTTTTGCAGAGTCTCATATTTTGCGTGGCTCCCATGCATATATACATGTACTAAATTTATATGTCTTTTTCTTGATAGTTTATCTCTAATCAGTTTGCTTTTATAGACTTAAATTGTCTAACCTTTGGAGAAGGGGGAAGAAATATTCTTCCCACACCTACACCTTTGAGAACGTCTCTTTGAACCATGACCTATTGAATGTCTTATTTTTTTCTTCATTCCTAAAGGATATTTCAGTGGATATAGAATTCTAAGTTAGAGTTTATTTCAGGACTTGAAAAATACTGTTCTATTTTCTTCTGGTTCCCTCATTTCTGATGAGAATTATGCTGCAATTTGAATTGTGTTTTTCTCCTTTATGTAAGGTGTCATTTTTCTAGCTGCTTTCAAGCTAAGACTACAAAGTACTTTGCCTTTTTTTTTTTTTTGACTTACCTTAATTAGGGTTCACTCAGATTTTTGTAGTTCTAAGTTTACGTCTTTTGCTAAATTCAGGAAAATTTCAGCCATTACTTATTTTAACATGAGTTCCTAAAGTTTATTTATCTTTTTCAATGACAGAGACACATACTGAGACGAGATAGGCAACCCCCACAGGGTCTTTATGCTGAGACCATCCTCAGGCCTCAGCCAGCCCAGAACTCTAGGGACAAATGTGTGCCTGGCATGTAGAGGAAGGTCCCAGAAAGCAACCTGTAATTTCTTATGTGGATCTCATTGCATTATCACTGCACTGCCATCTGCCCCCCTGTCTGAATAGTTTTTCAATCCACCTTTTTCTTCTTTTTAGGAAATCTAATTAGGCAATGTAAGAGCTTTTGTTATAGTTCCACAGTTGCCTAAGTTTTAAATATTTTTCTATTGTATCAACTGGAAAATTTCTATTCGTCTATGTTCAGGTTGGCTGATTCTTTCCTGTATCTTCTCCATTTGGTCATTGAGTGTTTTGTTTCTTTGTTTTCCATTTTGATTTTTAAAATTTCCATTTAGCTCTTTTTTTATGTTTTATGTTTACTGAATACTTTATATTTCTTCACTTATTTCAAGCATATTTGTAATTGGTGAAGCATTTAATGATGGCCATTTTAAAATTCCTACTTCATGTCATCTTAGTGTAGATAGTGGTAGACCAATTTTTCTCATTCAGGTGGCTATTTTCTGTCCTTGGTATGATAAGCTATTTTTTTTTTTTTTATTGAAACCTGGACATTCTCAGGGTTATGCTGTATGTCGACTTTTTAATAGCAATCCTGTCTGGTACCTCCTCAGCCTGGAAAGGACATAACCTCATATTGTCACCTGAGGAGGGAATTCCAGATTCCCCACTTAGCATCCATTTACACTCAGGGAGGTACAGGTTCTAGGTGAGTGTTGGTGCTCAGGATCTACACTAGGTTTCTGCTGACATCATACTGGTTGAGGGGAGTGCGAGCGCTTTATTCGACCTCTTCATGTGGCTTCTCATGACACAGCTGAGGGTGGCCTCCTTACTGCTGGGTGGTGAGAAAAGGCTCTCCACCAGCCCTTCTCTGACTCCACCTCAGCATGAAGGGAGATAGGCAGGACAGGCATCTTATTACCATGTAGTACCATCAGGTAAGAGTGGAAGTTCCTGCTTTCCATAGTCTTCACTGACACTATGGGATCAGCATTTCCTTACCAGGCAGCAGGGAGGAAAGTCTCAGCCTTCTCTGACACTTTCTGGGAAAGAGGCTCTGGGGCTTCATTTAAACCTGAAGGAAAATGAAGTGGAAAAGCCCCGCTTGGCCTTTGTGAAGACCACAGTTCCCCGTGCCGCCATGGTATTGTTAACGGATGGAAAAGTGTTGAGCTGCATTGTGAAATCCTTGGTTCTTTGGGTCCAGATCACTAAAATTAGAGATCTGTCCCTAGGCGCAAAATGAAACCGCAATCACGAATGAAGTCGATAGAAAAGAAAGTTTAATAGAAAAGAAAGGCAAGGAAAGAAAGAAAGTACATCCAAAAAGGTTGTTGGGCAGGCGGATTGCCAAGTGGCAACCGCGTTTGATAGTGGTCAACCGTTATTTTTATTACTAGAGGTCATGAATATTCATTAGTGGGCGGCCCCCATACGCTGCCTCTGTTCTTCCTTTAAATTTGAATCCACACGTTCTCTCCAGCACCTGCGCACCTTCCTCACAGGCAAAGTGAGGAATTTGGTCACCTACTTACCTATGCCCAGTGCGAGTCAGGTTGCCTCAATTAGATCGCCCAATTAGTCTATCGTATTAATGACCAAATGCTTGCGTGGGTCCTTTTGACAAAAGAAAATCTACGAACTATCCCTGTATGCTTCCCTCAAGTCTCAAGGAATTAATATGGCAAATTGCCTCACCCTCCTGGCACCTGAAGCTAGGTGAGCCTTTCGCTTTTCTCTTAGGGCTGCCAGCTCATGACTAACTGCCTACCACAGTATCTGGAATAAAACAGTTATCTTCTACGAGTTCTCTATTATGTTAAATAAGCTTCTGCTTTTCTGGTCTTTGGAATAGACAGAGCAGGAATTTTGTGAGATCTTTTTCATCTGCAGCTGCTGCTTTGTCTGGGTTGCCTATATCTCTAGCACTTAGCTTTGGGTGGATACATGTGGCAAAAGAAAATGAAGACAATGAATTGATGAGTACTCAGGTTCTTCATGGGTCTGTGTTGTATTCTCAATTTTCAGTTTGTGTGTATTTGTTTACATAGACTGTCCAAGGATTTTTAACTGTTCTTTGAAGAAAGTAGAGGACTACAATAATTATTAACAATTCAGAAAGTAAGAGAATAACAGTAATTGTTGTCTTTGTCATTTAAGATATTTTATGTATTTCTCTTGGTTTGCTAGTGTAGCCTTCATATACTTACATGGAAAAGGAAATATACATGAGCAGAATCAAACTAAAAAAAAAATCCAACAAGATTGTGTTTAAATAATTAAAATCCAATCATAGGCATTGATTGTAGACTAAGCCAACAGAGTTCCCAACCACTCCTCTTTCTGGTTAGAAATATAGATGCTCACTTCATGTAGCTAGGGGTTCCATGTGACACAGTTTTGGCTAGTGTGACATAAATGCAGAACATCATTGAGAGCTTTTGAGAAGATTCTGGCCTTTTTAACAATTAAGACCAGATAGAGTTAGTCCTGCTTCTTTCCTTTTTCTTATTTCTCCCTGATGGCATAGGAGAGCTGCCATCTTGCAGCTTGGAGAAAAGGTCAAGAGATAACTATCAATAGATTCTATACCTTGTATCAGCAATTGAATTTTTGGGGGATAAAGGCCCAGATAATAAATGTTAGGATTTTTTAGGCTCTAATATTTCCATGACAAATACTCAACCCTTGTTTTCTGTAATGAAAGCATTTATACACAGTACTTAAATGAATGGATGTGGGTGTTTTTTAGTCCATTTTTCTGTTGCTATAGCTCAATACCACAGACTGGGTAATTTATAAGTAATGAAAGTTTATTCCATCTACAGTTCTGAAGGTCCATGGCTGAGGAACTGTGTTTGGTGAAGGCATTTTGGCTGGCGGAAATTCTCTAACATGTCCTGAGTCTGTACAAAGCAGCACATGGTGAAAATCTCTCTTCTTATAAAGCCATTACTATTTATTCATGGGGGCCCTACTCTGATGATCTTTCCTAATTCTATTTATCTTTTGTAAGTTCCATATCTTAATACTATAGTTAGATTAAGTTTTATCCTCTTAATACCTTCACAAAGTGACCAATATTAAGCACATGAATTTTGAGGGGACACATTCAATCCATAGTAAGTAGTGTGCCGATAAAATTTTGTTGACTAAAATACATGGTGAGCCAGATTTGGGTTAATGAGAAGTAGTTTTTCAATCTTTCCTTTAAATCTCTGAGAAGCTGAACAAATGTCAGTATCTGCTAAAGTCTAGACTTGTTATGGGAGGCAAAGAAAGGTATCGTTGTTTAAGCCATTACAGTTGGACTTCTTACTTAATGTACTGCTGATTCAAAGCTTATATGCACTATCTCACATTTCCCACTAGAGTTTTTGTGAAGACAAGAAAATAATAAAATTCACAGCATAGAAAATTAAAAGTAACCTTTCTAGAGATTGTGTTAAAAAACAATGACCTGCTCATGCATTTTTCACTTCATAAACTAGAAGCACCACTTCCTAGAAAAAAGATGGAAAACTATTTTCTCTTTGTCTCATCTGTCTCTGTCTCAAGTAACCTAAGTAAATCATAAAATTAGACAACTATACTTTTATGTCATGGATAGTCCTTTTCTTTTTCTCTTTTAAATTTGACAGAGGGCATATGTGCTTGCTAGAGAGAAACAGAGAGTCAGAGAGGAACAAGGAGAAAGTGTTTGCCGTGATATATAGTAATAACACAATCCCTCTCCTCTATTTCTCTATCCTTTTGAGATTTGGGGCATGTGTCACACGTGGCTGGCATATTTTTTTCAACCACTGGGGCAAATATTGGAACTGTACAGTTGTTCATGTGGGATCTGAATCCCTTAACCATTAAATCAGGAAGCTACCCCATCACACAAACTCCTGATGTCATGGTCAGAGTTATTTTTCTATTGTCTTCCACCCAGAAATACAATTTCTGTATTCAGTGGAAAATTTACAACTTCCTAAAGCAAGTGGGTAGCCAGTGAGTTAATGCTGGGAGTTTGTGGAGGAAGACGTCCTGTTTGCCTCTTTCCTTCTGAAGGTGGAGTGTAGTTCCTTCATGTGCTGAGATCTAATAAAAAACATCAAAATTACCGAAACCTTGAGATAGTTCTTTATATTTATCAAGTCAGCAAATTTATTTTAACAGTCTATTATAATAATATCCAATGTTGATAAGGAGACTGTGAGATTGTCACATTTCTCTATGGGTAAATGGGCATCAATTATTTCTCAAAAACAACCTGTAACAGGTCTAAAAAAATTTTTAAACAATTTATATGCCTTAATCCATTAACTCTGCTTTTAGAAACGTTAGTATGGATATAATCAATATGTAAACAAAGATTTTTACCAAAAAGTTTCACTTTGGTTCCAATATTAAAACATTACAAACTAGTTATATGTTCAATAATAGTTTAATATAGTTGTTATATGAAGTATAATATATGCATGAAAATGAATATCTTAAAATCATTCAAAAATTTCAGAAGCAAAAAAGTATGATGTTCAATGTAAAAGTATAATGTAGGCCTGAGGCCAGCATGTAGCATAGGGCTTAAGGTGCTAGATTTCTGGTGGCTCAAAGCTCATGCTGGGCGTGTGTATGTGTGTGCCAAAATTCTGAGAAAGAACAGAAAAGAAGGAATTGAGGTGTGGCCATCCTTCTTGGAGGATGATTTCTCACTTTTAATCTATATCTCTGGAGAGTGCATTTGCCCTTTAGCAAAAATCCCCCCCCCAAAGAAAAAGTATAATGTAAGCCTGTCGTAAGAAAATATACTGATTTTGTATTGTTTTTTGTGCTCTTTCTCTTTTGTTCTTACTCTATTGCAATCACACTCTCTAACTCTTTTGTGTCTCTGTATCTATACATACATTTCATAAATATCTTTGTGTCTCTCTGCATGGAAAAGATGGGATATATTTTTGTGTTAGCATTGTGACATCAATATAATAAGTTTCATTTCATTGAGAGTCATGATAGAAAGTATTATGCACATACAACAAAATGTAGGGTATTGGTCATTAATAAATCCACAGACTTTTTAATGTGTCTCTTAGAGAGATAATCCTTTATAGTCCAGAGGACAAATTCTTGACTCTGTTTTCGGTTGCCTTAGACCTTTACTTTTAATTTAACATCTCTCTTTTCTCAGATTTTAAGTTCAGCAAAACAGGCAGAGTGAGAAAAATTTACCCTTGATATACCATATTCCCCACTAAATCTAAAAAAAAAAATCATCCCAATATTGTCCATAATAGATGTGCTATTCAGAATCACACATACCGAAGTGCTGCTTCACACTTTTGTACTTTACTTTTCCCCCATATAAATCCACCAAATAAGAATTAAAAACCTTGGATAAGTTTCAAAGAGTAGAATCTACAAACCTTATGTCATTTGTCTTTGGAAGTGATTTATTCATGAATTCATTTACTTCTTCATTAAGATTCCTTCATATATTTTGTTGGTAATGAAGGATGATTAAGAGATGCAACAAGTAAGTTCTCCTAGCTTAGCAAGCTAGAAGTTGAGAACAGGTACATGAATGAGTAAGAAAGAGACAACTAGACAAACACATAGTAAAATATCAATAAAAATTTAAAATAAACACAAATGAGTAAAACATAGAGAACATTAGAGGTTAAAATTAAGATCCTGATTAGACCAATGTTTAATAAAAGATAACAAGTTTCAGTACCTTTTGTACACTCATCTAATAAATAGCTTGCATTAGATCAGAGAGGGCTTTACTTATGCAAATATCAAAACACATAAAGGGTCTCCTGCTCACTTTTTCTCACACACCACAATCTTCAGCATTACCCATCTCATTCTTAAAAGTATCCAAAGGAAATATTTGACTAAAACATGAGAACATGACAGTCAAATTTTAAGTCATCAAACGTGTATAAAGGTAAAAGCAGAAATAGGATTACAAGCAATGCAGCAGTGTTGATGGAACCAAGTCAAGCTGTTGACATTGGATAGTTCTTGACCCATAAAGATGACAGTTTCATATGGCTCATTCTAATAGATATGTGATGGCTAAATTAAAAAGTAGAATTGTGAAAAGAAGTCTCTAAGATGTTTGACTCTAAAGTGTGTTAACAAGGCCTATTATTGCTATTTTTCCATGTGATCGTGTGTAACTAGTGCTCCAAATTTAAATCTATCCAAAGCAACTCTCGTGCCTTTCTTTTTCAGCTGGAGAGGGTGAATTATGTACTTTAATCTCAGCATGTGTGATTTCTCACAGTCACCAAGCCACTTATGGTTATTCAAACATGTTTAGGCATAATAATAATAAGGACATATGTCTAATAAAAGTAATTTGGTATTGTGATGAATCTGGACATTTTGATTCCTTCTAGGTATGCTTTTATTTTATAGGCTTGTAAGTTTGCTGTTAAAAAGCTTTATTTTCCCCCATAGTATATTGTCATTCACCCAGGCCTTTTCTTGAATGGAGTATTAGGATGTAAGAGCTTGGTTTAAATTCTTATCCATCTTCATAGTCAGAGAGCAAATCTTTGTATTCTGGCTATATTCATTTGGATACAGAGACATGTTTTGGAAATGTCCATTGGTTTTCTAGTCTTGGTATAACAATATTGCTTAACTTAATATAAATATCTAACGAGTCCGACTAGGTTATGTGATTGATTGAATTGTACCACAGTGTCACAATTCTTGATCTTTGTAATGTATTTTGTTCTTTGGATCATTTGCTTTTGTTAAGCAGACGTGTTTTATTTCCTAATGGTAAAGAGAGAGAATACTTTTTTCTCACCACTGTTCTTACCATGTACCCCATCCCACCCTTTCCCTCTGTAACAGTTGAACCATTAAGTCTAATCTTTTGTATATAAAGGAAATTTTTATTTTTATTAGGCGCTGCCTTTGTCTTTCTAATTTTTAATTACATGTAGTCAGACTTGATTAATCTGAATGAGTATGCAAAAATCCATCTTAAAACTCAACAGAAATTAGTTTAGCAAGTCAAGGGAACATACGCAGAAAGAGGTCAAATAGCTGAATCACTCTATAAACAACATTTTTATTTCTTCTGAGAGAGAGAAAGAGAGAGAGCATCCTAATAGGGCCTTGACACTATGATCCACCCCTAACTTCAGCCAACCCCAAATCATGGCCACGTGTGTGTTCAGTTCACTCAGGAGTAAACTGCCTCTGTCAGCCTCACAGTGTGTTGTGTCTTACCCACTGCACCACTAAATCATTTCACCACTACATTAAAATATTTTTTAAGATTTATTTATTTATTCATTCCTTCATTTTAATTTGACCAGAGATAGACACACACACACACACACACACACACACACAGAGAGAGAGAGAGAGAGAGAGAGAGAGAGGAAAGTGAGAAGGCAAGCCACCAGGTCCAGGACTTGAACCATGGTCAGCCATGTGGGAGTGTCCAGCGCCTTAACCACCATGCCACCTGCTGGTCCCTAAAATATTTTTCATTGTAACAGCAAAGTTATTTTTGCTATGAGTTAAGTGTTTTCCTCAAAGTTCATGTTGAAAGATGGGACCTTGAAGAAGTGGTAGGTAATGAGGGCTCATCATCATGAATGAGCTAATGATATTATCATGAAAGAGGGTTTCTGATAAAAGGATGAATTAAGCCCCCTTTATCTCTCTTTCTCTTTGTTTCTTTTTTATCTCGCATGTGTACACATGCCCTACTGCATTCTGCTATGGGAACATGTGGCTAAAAACCTCTCAGCAAATGCAGGCCCCCAGATATTGCGCTTTCAAACCTCCAGAACTGCAAGAAATGAATCTCTGTTCTTTGTCAATTACCTGATCTCAGATATTCTGTTATAGCAATACAAAATGGACTAAGGTAGTTAAATATCCTGTCTTACACTAACCTAAGGTTTTTGAACCTTAGTATTTTTTGCAGTTTTATCCAGGTAATATTTAGTTGTGATGTTGTAGGCATTGCGTGATGTTTAGCAGCATCCCTTACCTTAGATGCCAGTTGCACTCCAGTTCCTATTTATGACCATCAAAAGTATGTCCAGGCATTGCCAAATGTCCCCAGAGAGTCAAAATTGCTCAAAGCTGAGAATCACTGCTGTGATTCCTTTAAAAACCTTAAGGTAGCTATAAGTAACTAGGACAAATAAAGCACAAATTTACGTTTCATGTTCAAAAGTCATTTAAAGATGACACTGACATCTAGGAAATGACTGAAAATGTTACATAGAGCAGTACACAGCAACTGCTAAGAAGCTCAGTGGGATACCAAGATGGTGTTATGAAGGTCAAAAAACATCCTTTTTAAATATGTTAACACCATCTAAACATCATGCACTCAGAAGAAAGTCAGAAAAAAGGGTTATTATTGGATGCCCATCAGGTACAAATACAAGAGATCTTCAAAATGTGCATGGAAAATGTGTATATGAGAAAAATATGCGTGCATTTCAAAATTTTTCACATCAAAATAAACTTGTATTTTAATTCCATTTACATATACTTTTTATTTTTTGAGAGATTTTCACTGTAGGGCGCGTGCGCTCGCCAGACAGACAGAGAGAGACATAGAGACAGAAAGCGAGAAATCACCCCCCCAGGGGGGATGGTCACGCCACAATCCCTTCTCCTCCATTCTCCTCTCGGGATCTTGGGCACGCACGCACACGCGCCCGGCGTGAGTTTTAAGCCACCAGATCCGGGACACGAACCGCGCTCGACTACGTGGGAGTCCAGCGACATAGCCATTACGCTAACTGCTGGTTCCCCATTTACATATACTTTTAAAAGTATCTTCATATATATTTAAAACCTTAATATATAATTTTGTATATATGTATACATATCTATTGATCATCCATGTCTCTATATTAATATATTATCCACTAAATAAAAATCTATACCTGAATTTTTTAACAGTTGTCAATTTGTGCGAAGGCTGCTTTTGAAATTTCAGTCAATTTATTGTTTGTCATTCAGAGTACCATGAGAGATATGGGGAATGATATAAGAATTATCATCATATTATTTCTTCCTTGTAGATATCTAGCCAGTTCCTTCTGGCCCAAAGTCAGATAATGCCTTTTATACGGGAGCCTATAAAGTAATCTACAGGGATGGCCCAACCAAAGCCAGAAGCAACTCATTTCTTATTCTTTGAAGATATTTATATCCTGGCTTTAGTAAAACTGCATATGAATATGTACACACACACATGTACACACACATGTGGGCACGCACACACACACACATTACATGTGTTGATATGTTTAGTGACAACTTAAGTTTCCAAAAAATACAAGTGAATGGAACAAAAGCTATCAACTTCTCTTCCTCTTTCCCCCATTTTTGCTGTTATGTGAGTAAGAAAAAAAAATTTCTTTGATATGCTGATCAGGAGGGAAATATAAAGAAAACGTGAGATAGGGGATGCAATGAAATGTAGAAAAGTTTATAATTAAAAAACTTACAGAGAAAACACATGATGGAACATAAAGATCCAGGTGGGTGTGAAACAAAGGATTTGGAAGTGTTTAGAGAGAACAGCTGTCAAGAATTATGGAATTTTGAACTTTTAAGTTGATCTATTTTAGCAGAATATTTCAACACAATTGCATTTAAAAGAATTTTTAAAAGATTTTTGCCATAGGGTATGTGTACTCACCAGAGAGAGAGACAGAGAGGGAAAGTGAGAAATTACTCCTTGGGAGAATGACCTTGCCACAATCACTTCTCCTTTATTCTCCTCTTGGTATTCTGGGGTCACATGTACACACGTCCAATGTGACCTTCAAACTTCCATGTCCAGGACTTGAACTGTGTAGTCAGTCAAAGGGGAGTCCAACACCTCAACCAGCAAGCCACTTGCTGGTCTCTCAACACAATTATTAATGTCAGTTACAATAATATAACAGAAAATAATGAGTAAAGAGTCACTGGCAATCACCACTTTGTGTACGCTTATTGTCTAACCCAGTTCTCAGTTCTTTACAGGGACATTCAGCATCCCTGCAAATAATTTGTAAGAGTACATGGAACACGTGGCTCCAGAATAGATGTCAAGAATCTTCCATTTTGGGACTAGCAGTTGATATAATGGCTATCTCGCTGAACTCCCATGTAGTCGGCTGCAGTTTGAGTCCCGAACCCAGTGGCTTAAACTCACGCCGGGCGCGTGTGCATATATGAATATGTGCCCAAGATCCTGAGAGGAGAATGGAGGAGAAAGGATTGTAGCGTGGTTATCCCCCCTGAAGGGGGTGGTTTCTCACTTTCTGACTCTGTCTCTCTCTGTCTTTCTGGCGAGCGCACACACCCTATAGCAAAAACCTCTCCGAAAAAAGAAAAGAAATTCTTCCATTTGAGCCTTTTTCATTTGAAATGAAGGTTCCAAATTAATCTCTTTCATTTTAGCCCACAGTTTTCTACTCTCCTTTTTCTTGCATACCAACTTCCAGAATAATGGCGAAAAGCAATTTGCATTGTTTCAAAAGCCCCTCGAGTTGTTGAGAAATTAGTTTATGATTAAGGTAACTATAAACACATATGTCAATTTGTTTTGTCTACGACTTGTTTTCATATTCAGAGTTATAGAAAGACACATGTACACATACATAACTTTGTGTAATTTTTACCTAAATATTTCAAAATCCCCCTTCCTTTTATGGTGATTAAGAACGGTAGTTTTATCCTTTTGATCTTTAAATAGCTCTTTCTTTCTCTCTGGAAAACTTAGCATTTCATCACCATGGAACCTCAGATGGACGAATTTCCAATGATCTATTTATAAATAAATTCTGACCTCACTGCTGGAAAGGTTATGCCTAGTGTGATCTCTCAGCCATATGGCTGAGAAAATGAAGTGGTAAGTTTATTCTTCTGAGATGTATGTTGATGCCTCAGCTAATTAGTCTTCCAAATTTGTGTCAGTGCTATTAGAAGAGCTAAGACAGAGAAAATCTGTGGTATTTAGTTAATAATGCACCAACTTACTTTGAAATGAAGCCAGGTAGACTAACTGGTTAATCTTAATTAAGAGACATATGCATACAATCCTATAATTCTCAATTATAGAGATTAATCTCTACTATTTCCACTTGAATTGTAACACTTTCAAGGCAAAGATATATTGTGTATATAATTGTAATAGCTATTTTAATTGTATTTTATAGATGTGCTTATGTTTGCTCTGTATTCCATTTGTCATGGTCAGGATCACTTTCATCTTTTCAGTTTTCTTATAGGTCTAACCTTAATCCAGGCTTTGAAACTAATTCATACCAAAAATCAAGATGACTATGAAAGCTCAGGATATACTAAATTTCTGGTTTAGCTTTGTTATTGCAATGCTGACCTTTCCGATAAAATGCATCCTGAACTTGAATCCTGTCTAAGCCACAATCGTCTTAGCTTGCCTGAATTTACTGTGATTGACTGATATTTGAATTTTGTGACCATCAGACCATTCCCTGCTTGGAGTGAAAATATTGTCTCTTGGGATCAACTGATGGTATAATAGTTATGTTGCTGGGAACCAGCAGTTAGCGTAATGGCTATGTCGCTGGACTCCCACGTAGTTGACCGCGGTTCGCGCCCGGACCCGGTGGCTTAAAACCCACGCCGGGCGCGTGTGCGTGCGTGCCCAAGATCCCAAGAGGAGAATGGAGGAGAAGGGATTGCGGCGTGGCCATCCCCCCTGGGGGGGGATTTCTCGCTTTCTGTCTCTCTGTCTCTCTCTGTCTGTCTGGCGAGCGCACGCGCCCTATAGTGAAAAACCTCTCAAAAAAAACCAAAACAAATAGTTATGTTGCTGAATTCCCACATCTACTGCAGTTCAAGTCCCACATCAGATGCTTGTATGATGCCCAAAATGCTGAAAGGAGAATGGAGGAAAAGGGATGGTGGCGTGGCCATGCTCCCTGAGGGGTTATTTCTCACTTTATGTCTCTCGGTCGCTCCGGTGAACACATGCAGCCTATAGTAAAAAAATCTCTCTCTCTAAAAAATAAAATAAATAAAATAAAATAAGAAAAATAATATTGGATCTTGGTCTTAGCACTGATTTTTGGCAAATAGCATTTTTTGTCTTTTTTTTTTAATCCTAATAAATGTATATGTTATGTTTGATGGTGTAGCTTCACATTCTTTTTTATTTATTTATTTTAAAATATTTATCCTTATTTTAGATTACATTTTCTAGCACTCCAGCTTTGGTGAAATTAATAGACTTTCTAGAAATTCTACTAGGTTTTTAAAGTACAATGTATTTTCTAAATTGTTAATATTAAACATGTTATTATAATTTCAACTTTTAAACACCTTTCTTCTTGACTTAAAATTTTCCTTAGATTTGATATATACTAGAAGATTTTAGATCACAAATTTAATATTTCAAAAATTATTAATATATGTAGACTGGTTAACACAATTTATAATATAATCTGAATGATACATAATGAACCAAAGAGTTGAAAAAATTGTAAGGAGTCATTATGTTTTAAAATAAAATGTGGTATTGAATATATTGCTATTGATATGCTTGAGTATGGAATAGGATTCATTTATTGCCTATGATTAGCAGGTGGTTGGAGGAGGGATAAACTACCTGATTTTTATGTGTCAAGGCCCTTTCAAAGTTATCTGCTTATTTTGATATTACTAAATGAAAGAGGACTATGTCCACATTTCTCTCTCTCTCTTTTTTTTTTTTTTTTGAGAAGTTTTCGCTATACGGTGCGTGCACTCACCAGACAGACAGAGAGAGACAGAGAGACAGAAAGTGAGAAATCACCCCCCAGGGGGGATGTTCACGCCACAATCCCTTCTCCTCCATTCTCCTCTCGAGATCTTGGGCATGCACGCACATGTGCCCGGCGTGAGTTTTAAGCCACCGGGTCCGGGACACGAACCACAGTTAACTACGTGAAAGTCCAGCAACATAGCCATTAACGCTAACTGCTGGTTCCCCACATTTCTCTTTAATACTGGGTAGTATTATGCTTTCTGTCATATTAAAATATCACATACAGCATATTTTCAAATACATCAAGTACTATTAGATCTTTGACTAAAAAGAAAGCGCGCACACACACACACACACACACACACACACACTCACACAATATCCTTTGTGGGAATTACTCTATAGCCTTAATGATTAAGTGATTTATCAAAAAACAGAATATTTAAAACAGAAATGGAAATATTTATAGAAAAGTGTTGGGGGAAGTAAAATTTGCTTAAATAGTATGAATAAGCCAATAAATCTTCTAACACTTGAGTTGACGTTTTCCCTTCCAAGAGCTGCTGCTCACTATGGGTAAAAATTAGCTTTTAGAATGATATTATAAGTTCATTAGTAACAAGATATCAAATTAACATCTCTAAGTATTTATGTCCTTGCCCCTGTCATTTGGTGTTTGGAGAAAATGAAAACAGATATATGTGTATGTGTATATGTATGTATGGCTGTGTATGTCTATCTTACCTATTTTCCTATCGTCCCTCACCATATTCAATGTATGCTGTCAGTGACCACCAGAAACAAACATGTGTAGTTGAATCAAGTTGTGCTTACTGGCAGCTCTTGGCATAAGAGAGACCATACAATGTGGGAAACTGACAAAAGAATGTTAGCAGAGACTTACTATAACCTTAAGCCTTGCATTAGGATAGGGAAGGTTTGAGTTTGTTGCTTTCAAAAAGTAGAGAGGGTTCTGTGATAGCTTAAGTTTTGTCTGGGATGCAAGAGAAACAGAGAAGGAGACTAAAACTCCGGTTGGAAAGAAAACATCAGCCACTGCTGTCAGCTGAAAGCACCATGTTTGAGCATTTTTGAGGTCTGTTTTGTCTATGCTTGTCTGTTTTATCTTGTTTCATCTGAGCTCAGATGTGATTATGTATTGGTCCTGTATTTGTCTCACTCCATCATGGCCACAGAGAGCCTTTTCTGATAATGATGTTTTGTTTCTCTCTCTCTCACTATATATACTCACTATATATATTCACATACATATATATGTGTGTATATATATAAACGTAAATGCAATATAATACATGTGAATATATAATCCGGTCAGAATAATCTCTTGCATTATTTTCAGGCTTTATTTGCATTTCTGTTTATGATTATACTGGTATCAGTATAATAAAGTAGTCCTAACTACTTTAAATGCTGAGAGAAAATTACCTAAAAAGAGAAATTAGTCTCAATAGCATAGAATGCAATAGTGTCAAAGGTTACTAAATGATGCCTTCACATACTCTACCCGCAAGGTATTCTGGTGGGTGTGGTATAGAAGCATGGTGGGAGAACTGAATTTTCATAATATATGTGCTAATATATAGAAAAGATAAATTCAAAAGGACCAAGACTGTTATTGTTTACATTCAGTAGTGATTTCCTTGACCATACATCATTTTTAATATGTACTGGTGTTCTTATTATAATTTTTACTGATTTTGTTTCTTTTCATTTAATTGGTAAAAGTTTAATTTCACGATCAGAGAAGAACTAGTTCTCCAAGTAGCCTTATGATGTGCATATATAAATTATATTAAACATGTAAGAATTAATTAACCTGTGACTAGTAGAATTTTTGACTTTTAAATATTTCAGTATTAAAGTTTGATTAGGCCACTAGATGACTTACCTTGACCTCAATACACCTGTGGCTTTTATTTTATGATTCTTTTCTCTTCTTTTCTCTTCTCAAAAATTACCAGACAGTGTGCGTGTGTGCCAGAGAGAGAGAACATGTACCCCATTCCCCATGAGGTGTGGTCACACAACAGTCTTTTAGCTTCCATTTCTTTATCTTACCAGAATTTCAGGCAGGCATGTATGCACATCTGGCATATTTCACAAGCCATCTGGGCCAGGACTCCATCTGTGGTTAGCCATATGGGATCCAGCTTACAATGCCCAGTGCTTGACCACTGCAGTGTGGGCCAGACTTTTTCTTACTCTTTTCCTTTTTTAAAAAATTCTACCTGAGTGGCCTTCCTTTCATCTCCATTTCTTGAAATATTTCACATCCATTAAAATTCATGTCAAATGCCACTTTTCTTTACTCATCACTTTGGTGGCATTGTACCTCTTCTTTATTTAAGTTCTTATTATATCTCTGTACCAAATGTACAGAACTGGTTTGGCTTTGTGGCCTAGAGGTTAAGGCAGATACATCCCACATGGCTGACTGGGAAGTTTGAGTCCTGCACTTGGCAACTTGAGGAATACATCAGGTGTGCATGGATGCCCTAAATCCTGAAAAGAGAGAGACTGGAGGAGAAGGAATTGTGGCCTGACTGTTGCCCGTGAGGGATGCTTTCTCCTCTTCCTCTTTGTCTCTCTGGTGAATGCATGCCTTACAGAAAAATAAAGAAATAAAAATGAAGAGCTGCCTATATACTCCATTTGGCTCTGTGGTTATGTGGTTAGCAGTCTGTGAACTTGTAAGCTCCCTGTCTTTGAGGAACTTCACAGTAATCATTACTTTTCCCTGTGATGTTACAGGTATGTTTTGGTACACAGACTCCAGTAAACAAATATTATGTATAAATCTATAATGACTATATATTCCAAAATTGCTAGAATTTCATGAACGATTACAGATATCGGTGTATGAATTTTAAAATGAAAAAGTTCAAGGTAATTCAATAAACAACCAAAAATGTAAAATAAATGAAAAATGGGATCTTTATTTGCCCTACTAGTAGTAACCATTGTTACTATAGTAAACACATAGAATATGTAGTGTCAGGCATTTTGTGAGTACTTAATCATAAAGGGTCATTTAATTTTTACATCAGTCTTATGAAGTAGGAAATGTTATTTTCTCCATTGTTCAAATGCAAACATTGAGCACAGAGAAGATAATGACCTGACACAGGGTCCCATACTTACTATGTGGCAAAGCCAATTCCCAAACTTGGTTTTGGTTGCACAGTCAGTGGCATGATTAGAAAAATTAAATAAACTGTAAAAATATAAATTTTATAAATATATAAAATTTACTTTTAAATGTCAAAGTTGTTAAATGTTGAAAATGACTTTGAGTAGTCACTGTGGATCTTGGAGGGTGATCTGGAAATAGATCATCAGAAAGTTCTCATTTACTTCTACATTTAAAAAATTATCCATAGTTAATAGTTTTTTTTTTTAAATTAAGGCTCTTAACATTTCTACATATTTTCTACTTGACTATTTTAGAAAAATAATTATCACAGTCAATTAAAATTAATATGCAAAGATGTTCCTATGAAGTAAATTTGAAAGCCCCAAATGCTTAATGCTGTCACATAATTAGAGGTCATTATTAGTCCCTATCAGCTCATGAACAGGTTCCCTTTGATGAAATTTTATAACACTGTCTGTTTCTAGTTATATCGAGATTCTCTCTATTCACAGTAAAATTCCAAAGCTTTAATATTGGCAGCAAATATACTGGAGCAGAAATTTTGCCGTGTTTTTTCTGCCCAGATCCAACATAGATGATTAACATTTAAAAGGCTAGAATTGTATTAGACACTTTAATTATTAAATGACAAAAATGTTCCAAAGAAGATAATAAAGACCTTTTACATATCTGACCTGTGACCCAGTTTTGCTTGTATTTAAAAATAATTTGTTTCCATGTTATGTTCAATAAATTGCAGATGACTCATATTCATCAAAATAAGCTTAATTGGCATGTAACAGGGAATCCAGCCAGAACATTTTTGAGATGCCCAAACCAAGAGCAACTGAAGCTTATGGAATGCCCCTTTTCTGCACCAAATTATACATGAATGCATAAATTCACTTGTGCATATAAAACAGGGATGCCATTAGAGAAAATCTGAGTTCTCAAGACATATTAATAACTGGCTCCTGGACACATTAGGAACAGAAAGTTGCAGGGATCATTTGAAGGACCTACACATACAAATGATTTCCCCCAAAAAACTGGCCATTCCCTATTTATATAGTGAAGCTTTTAGAATTAAATACCCCTAGTCAACATCTAAATGATATTCAAATTCGATATCCACAATGAGCATTAAAGTAGAATACTAGCCTTCAATTGTGATAAAAACTTAAAGGTTGACTTTGTATTCTTTTCATTATAACTTTGCATCTAAATTTGGAATCAACACAAGTATTTAAGAATAGACCTCAAATTGTAAATAACTGTCCTTGAATAAACACTTTTGGGGGAAAACAGAGAACCAACAATGTTACTGGTCCAATGCTACATAGCTCGTTACTTGAAATGTGAACTGAAACCTAAGTGTCCTGGTTTCCTGGACATTGCTTGTTCTCCCACATTCTATGTGTGAGATCCAATTAATAGAAAGGAGAAAGATGAAATCTCATTTCAGTGAGTAGTGTTTAAATTGAGTGAGCAGTTTTACTTTTGGATACCAGAATGGGTATGTTTTCACGTTGAATTCATTTTTAGAGCTCATTGAAATAAAAGTATTAAAATATAAACAAAACACAATGAAGAGAATAATAAGAGGGCATTATCAGGCAATGGGCTAGTTCAACAATTTTCTGGAAGTCAGAAAGAACGTGGGAGCGTGTTGATGGAGAAAACAGCGTAGAGGATGCTAGAGTTCAAAGTACTCTAGAGGAGACCCTAGTAGTCACTAGAGCTAATCTGCTGTTAGAAGCAGGGAAAAGCTTTGGGAAGTAATCATGATAGAGAAAGAGAGGAAAAATTGAATTAAAAATAAGGAAATTAATGGAAGCTCTTTATATAAAATATTAACTCCTCTATCTCTCTGGGATTTACTACCAAGCATCCTTCAAACAAACAAACAATGGTACCATATTAGAAAATCTTCTGGGGCAGAGCTGAAACCTCTAAAGTGGTTATTGTGCTCCAAATTAGAGCCCTCCTTGTTCTGCCATCTGAGGGTCAACACATCTGCCAGCAAGCTCTCCCAACCCTCTTACCCTTTGGGGGTGCCTGCCATGGAGATCTCATAGAGCCCTCTCAGAAATGTTTTCCATTCAGGGTAGAGGACTGCAGACATACCTATTACTTTATGAAATACTCGAGAGAGCTCATACTAACTCCCACTTTTAATTCTTAAACACTGAAGAAACAAAAATTACATGTTGCAGATTGGGTTTCTCATGAAGCTGACACTGAGATAATCCCATAGAAAGTTTATGAGGGAGGAGGCTGGCAGGTGGTGTAGTGGTTAGGGTGCTGGATTCCCACATGAGGGACCGTGGTTTGAGTCCCAGACGTGGAGACTTACTTTCTCGCTTTCTCTCTCTCTCTCTGGAAGTATTGAAATAATAATAATAAATAAAGTTAAATAAAATAATTCTTTAAAAAAAGAAAGTTTATGAAGAAGAGTTCTTGAGATCAACACCTATAGGGTAAGAACAGGTAGCAGGATTAGGTAAAGAGTGAAGTGAGGTTGTGATACAAAGGCACAGCTGCATAGAACCTTGAGTTGGAATAATACTTGAAAGATTTTGGAACAAGAGCTCTAGGAATTCATGTTCCAATGTTGATTAAACATTGTGAGCTGCTTCAGGAAGAGCACATTGGATGTGAGGTGTCTTTGGCTAGGTGGAACCCACAGCTGATGTGATTCAAGTAGAGCATAGCCAGTGGAGTATGCCCAGTTGGCAACCATCCCATCAGCTGGGGGAAATAAACCTTTCATTCCTGAAGAGGCAATCGGAGTGGCATACCACAACACATCCCAAACCACAAGTGTAATGTGAAAGGAGAAATATTTTTAAAAATTAAATAAAAATTACCATGGGAGCAAAAAGAAATAGTTTTGGAAATAGAATTATAAAAAGCAACAATTAGAACAAGACAAGGAATTGTTGTTTTTAGTGAAGAATACTTTTAAAACATATCAAATTCACTGAAAAGTAGACAAGATGAGAAAATCTCTAATAACGTAGAGCAAAACCAAGAGGTCAAAAATTGGTGACTAGGTGAATAATCAAATAAAAGTGAACCAAGTGCACAGGAAGTGAGTACACAAAAGGTGGCAAAAAGTATCTAGGTAATACTAGATTTCCTTGAAGAAGGACACAACTTTTCCCACTGAAAATACTCTTGGTGAAATGAACAGTCTATTTAAGGTAGCTCAGGACATGGGGCCTTGGATCCATAAAGAAGCACATAAAATTTTAGAACACTAAATAAATGTCTAATAGTTATTAATAATGTAAACTGTTTATTGGATTTTAGATTACACAGTTAATTTAGGACTCAGCATAGAAAGTTTAATTAAAGTTGTAGAATGAGAAGTAAGTGTTGAAAAACTTATAACATAAAAGTTAGTCCAGAGCTGAGTGAGGCGGCATGTTATCCTGGGTGTTAGATATGAGTTGAAGAAGGCTAATGAAAGAAAAAGAAAATGAGTACATCTAATACATCTTGTATCATCTTAGATAGATATCAGGTTTATAATTTGATTTTACCCTACTTGTAAGCTAAGTTAGCTTGTTTAACAGATGTTGTCAGAAGACCCACAAGTCCTGGGTTATAGGTTTATTACATACAACACAAGTATCATTAGCATCACATGTGAGTCAATTTTACCTTCCTCCCAAGCACCACATGAATAGATGTTTTAGTCAGGATTCTTCAAAGAGATAGAACAAATAGAGCATAAATAGCGAGATATTTGAAAAGAGATTCATTAGGGAAATTGGCTCACTTGATTATGAAAGCTAAGGAGTCCTACAGTAGGCCTTTTGCAGACCGGATAACCAGGAAAGCTTGTACCATGGCTCAATCTAAGTCTGAAGGCTGAAAACCAAGGAAGTCAATGGTAATCTTTAAACTGAGACCAAGGCCTAAGAGCCCTGGGAGCTGCTGATGTGAATTCCAAAATCTAGAGACCCATGCACTTGAAGTTCTGATGTCCAAAGGCAGGAAAATAAGGATGTCTTAACTCTAGAAGAAAATGGGCCAAAATCTGCCCTTCTATGGTCTTTTGGTTCTATCTGGGCTCCCAACCTATTGGATAGTGCCTACCCCAGCTGAGGGCAGATCTTTTTCATTCAGTCCATTGATGCCCATATCAGTTTCCTTTGGAAATACCCTCATACACACTTGAGTCAGACTGATCATTCTTATCAAATGTAAAACCATCCTGGATTCCATTTCATTAGAAGAAGGACAGGCTCAGCATTTACGGAAGTATTAGAAATAAATAATGCTTTACTGTCTATCTGGAAACCTCTTAATCCAGTCAGGTTGGCACCCCAAAATCAACCATTGCAAAGGATCTAGTAGAATGTTGCATATACAGAGGAACACTGAGCTTGATGAGATCACATTTTTTAAAGCAGGCATTAATAAGAATGCTCTTTGACCAAAGAGAGAGACATTACCTCAGCCCTCAAGGCTGCTCCCTACAAATATGACCCTGGGAAAGAGCAGTCAGAGCTTTGCCTTCTTGATACGCTAACAGGTTGTGTTGCCTGAGAAACTCACAAAACACTTTCTCTCCAAACTATGGAAGACTTTATCTCCCAAGAGAGTCCAGATACTCTCTAAAGTTAAAATAAGAAAATAAGAAATAGAACTCTAAACATACCAGTTAAGTTCCAAAGGCAATTAGTAGCACAACTAAATATGTAAGTCAAAGAGCAGGAGAAAAAAGACCACAAATGAAATTAATTTCAGTCTTTTGCAACTGCAAACTAGTAAATATAGTCTGAAGTAAACAAATCTGAAAAAAGCAATACAAGCTTGTGATAGAAATGAAGGTAGCCATTTAAAAATTAAAGACAGAAATATTTAATAAAAATTGACTTCAAAGTGAGATTGAAGATGTGGGAGAGAGGGTGGTTTTTAATCTTATTTTATTCTATTTGATTTAACATACCCTTATGTGTACATATGTACATATATCATGTATATGTTTCCTATAAATTTTACATCATCTTAATTAGATGGTAATATAGGCTTTCTTGAATGTTATACTTGATATATTCTTTTTTGTTGTTTGTTCAGAGAGATTTTTGCTACAGGGCGTGTGTACTTGCCAGAGAGAGAGATACAGAGAGATAGAGAGACAGAAAGAGAAAAATCACCCCCTTGTAAATGGCCGTGTTGCAATCCCTTCTCCTCCATTCTCCTCTTGGAATTTTGGGCCCATATGCACATGTGCCTGGCATGAGTTTTAAGCTGCCAGATCCAGGAAGGGAACCATGGTTGGCTATATTGGAGTCCAGTGACATAACCATTATACCATCTGCTGGTCTCAGACTTGATATATTCTTAAAGTTATTATAGAAAATAATGCTAGAAACATCAAATTTTTAAAAAGGAATAATTTATTTAATTTTATTTATTATTATAATTTTTTATTTGCTATAGGGCAAGTGCACTTACCAGAGAGAGACAGAGGAGAGAGAAAGAAAGAGAGAGAGAGAGAAAGCGAGAAAGCAAGCCACCAGATCTAGGACTTGATTTGTTGCCAGGTGAGAGTCCAGTGCTCAGATCACATGCCATCTGCTGGTACTGAAATATCACATTTGATCAATCACAGATCATCTGTCAATTGCCAAAGTCAGAATGTTGAAAATGTTATGGTTAACAGAATAAAACAGTAGTTAGGAGAGAGAGGCAACTTTTTATATTCAGTCAACTGAGATTGCTAGTTCCACTCAAATTAGGAGAAAATTTAAAAAAATAATAATTTAGCAAGGATTTTTTGAGTGTTTATGTGCTAGATAGTTTTCTTGGTGACAAAATACAAGATAAGTCTTCTGATGCAATTTCCAGTTCACAGGGGAAGAAAGGCACATAAACCACTCATGACATACATCACGTTAAATACAATATCTAATTTTCAAGTTTGACTTCTTTGATGATTATCCATTGTATTTTCTTTTCTTTTTTTTTTTTTTTGAGAGGTTTTTGCTATAGGGCATGTGAGCTCGCCAGACAGAGAGAGAGAGACAGACAGAGAGACATAGAGATAAAAAGTGAGAAATCACCCTCCAGGGGGGATGGCCATGCTTCAGTCCCTTCTCCTCCATTCTCCTCTCGGGATCTTGGGCATGCACGCACACGCACCTGGCATGAGTTTTAAGCCACTGGGTCTGGGACGCGAACCGCTTAACCATTGTATTTGAATTTAAACATCATTTTTTATCTACAGATAAATATAAGGCCTCACATAACCTTCTCTTCTTTGCATGAAAAATAAGTCTAAAATGTTCTAATATTAAATTTTACTTTATAAATCTTCAATTATTAGGAGAATGGCTAAATATTGCTTAGAAAAAGATTTAAAATGGGCTTTAAATTTTTAAATCTTAATTGTTTTCTTTCACTTTGGATAAATTAAAAGATTAATTCTAAGACAGTCCTAAAGTTCTTCTGGGCTCAAAATGAGAGCAAGTTGGGAGTTTTCTTCCTTATTACTCTGCTTCTTCCCTGCTGGCATGAAGTCTCTTGTTTCTTGTCACTTGTCTACAGCATGTACTGCTTGTCTTCCCAATTAAATGGAAAACTTGTTATGTTTATCATTCAGCACATTAACAAAATATCTGGAATTTTAAATTTTCATTTGCATAAAAATATGTATGAATACTATTAAGCAAATATTGCCATATTTAATGAATTTTTCAACAATTGGAAATAAGGAAGCTTATTAAGGAGTAGCAATTTCAGGAAATTAAATTACAACATGATCAGAGTACTATCTATTAGATTACGTGTTTAAATGTAATAAAATATTTCCATATAATTATTGTATATTAGAAATTCTAAGTTACCAAAGGAGCAACTACTGCGATAGTTTAGTGATCAAATGAATTCACATTGATTTATAATTTAAATCAATTCAAATATCCTGTTAATATGACTACACCAAACTTTTCCAAAATCACCTTCTGAGATTTATGCAACTAATATAAAAATAATTGTGGAATATAAAAATATTAAGTAAATCTTAAGTTAAAAGGTATGCTATAAGATTATATTTACATTAATCATGTGAATACATTTATGCATATAAACAAACATGGTTAGTACATGAATATGAATAGTTTTGTTGCATAGCATTATGAGTTGTGACTTTTTTCAGAGCTACCAGACTTTCCCTAAGGCTATTACATTACCTTTCTAAATAGAATTTAAGTGTTTGTGGCAGAATAGCATGAATGTTTTAAGGAAAAAATTTATATATGCCTCTTTCTCTCTGTCTCTATTTTGTCAATGAAAGGATGGGCTGAGTATACGTTAGAAGATATATTTCTTCTAATCTGTGGAGAAGAGTGTGCATGGTTGAAATTTTAGCCTTTCAGAGAACACTGTGTTTTTATGTTATAAACTTAAAAATTAAATTAAAAAATGTAAGATATAGGGGTACGGCAGGTGGCATGGTGACTTGGAGCTCTGGACTCCCACGTGACCTGCTTCAGTTAGAGTCCTGGACCTGGTGGCTTGTTTTCTCACATTCTCTCTCTCTCACTCTGTTCCTCTCTGGAAAAATAAAGATAAATAAATAAATAAAGTTAAGTAAAATAATTCTTTAATAAATGTAAGGTATAATGCACTTTAAATAATTTTAGCTAGCCTCTGTTACATCCCTCAATGATCTTTTTATTTCATAAGACTTATTTTATTTTATCTTTATTTATTTTTATTTTAATTTGACCAGAAAGGAACAGAGAAAGAGAGAGTGAGAAAGAGAGAGAGAAAGCAAGTAAGCCACCAGGTCCGGGACTCAAACCATGGTCAGCCACATGGGAGTCTAGCGCTCTTAGCCACCATGCCACCTGCTGGCCCCAGTGATCTTTGATATGTATATTTTACTGTCATCTCCTTGCACAAAAAATCAGAAGAAGATGGTGTGCTTGAAAAGACAAAGTATATGTGACCTTGTTTAACTTCTAAGGAAAGATCACAAAATATCTTTTGTTTTCTTGCTTGGATCAAGTGTACTGAGTGGGAACCAGTAACATCCTACGAAGATACTCAAGCTGCCTTGTGGAAAAATCTAAGTGGATAGCAACTGAGGCCCCCGACTGACAGCCAGCATCAACTTATGGGCTGAGTGAGCCGCCTTGGAAGTAAATCCTGTAGTTTACATAGACTTCAGAGAACTGAAGTTCTAAGAAATCTCTCAATCTCATGAGAGATATTGAACAGCACACCTGACTCCTAGCTGAGTACCTAACCCATAGGAACTGTGAGAAATCAAAATGATTATTGGTGCTTCAAGTCACTATATTTTAGGATAATTTTTTACATGGCAAAACTAAAGAAAAATTCATGGTCTCTCTGTTATTTAAATGTTGTTGAGAGGGCCAGCAGGTGGCAGGGTGTTTAAAGTGCTAGAGTCCCATATGGCAGACTGTGGTTTGAGTGCCAGACCCGCTGGTTTAATTTCTCACTTTTCCTGTCTCTCTCTCTTTCTCTATGGTGAGCACACATGCCCTATAGCAAATCTAAAAAAACTAATAAGAAGAATAAGAAGAAATAAAATTTAAAGGAAGTTGAGAAGCTCTGTGCTTTTATTAATAGATATCCCTGAAATGAGCTGCCATGACCAGTAAATAGCTTCTGATGCAGTAGGGGCATTGCTAGATCTGATTTGTTTATTTGTTTGAGCTGGCCCTGTGATGCTACCATGATTTTTTTTTTTTTTTTTTTTTAAATAACTTTCCACCTGATGCTCTCCCATTACTCATTCTGGAATCTACGGAAACAAAGTTAAATATATCAGCATAGCAGAAAGGTGACACAAAGATAGGCATTTTCTGACTGACTGAAAAATGCGTCATAATAAATCAAATATTTCTGCACAGTCATTGTATTTATTCAAGCCCTTGGAAGTTTTGTCTACATAGATTATGAGAAAGTGTCCACCTGATGCTCTCCCATTACTCATTCTGGAATCTACGGAAACAAAGTTAAATATATCAGCATAGCAGAAAGGTGACACAAAGATAGGCATTTTCTGACTGACTGAAAAATGCGTCATAATAAATCAAATATTTCTGCACAGTCATTGTATTTATTCAAGCCCTTGGAAGTTTTGTCTACATAGATTATGAGAAAGTGTGCTCTTTTTTTTTTTTTTTTTTTTTTTTGAGATTTGGAAGCATAGTATTTCAAAGCTTCAGACCAATGCCGAAACATTAAATACATTCAGAAGTAATGTTTCTTTGTTGGTGTGAACAGAAGCTTCATTGGGACAAAGGAAAAATGACTTAACAGTACCAGCTAATTGTAATTTTCAAGACCTACTATTACAATTAATAATTATGAGATAATAAGTGATAAAAAGTAGTCTGGTAGTTCATAAAATTAGGAGGTGTTAATGTTATTTATACTGATGTAATCTAGCTACCTAAAAAATATAATTTGAGGTATAGGTTTAAAAGATAGACTTGTTCAAATCAATGCAGTGAATTTGCTGAAATTAAAATGACCAAAAAATGCTGTTTTAAGGATATGTGATGTAGCCATATAACCCTAGAAAGTAAAATGAGAAGAGACATTTTGTTTATGCCAAATGAAGACTATACAAGGAAGCAGGAAGCTACATGAACTACCGATACTTTTGTTTTTGCCGTTTCGTGGCCATAAAGGAAACCATAGGTCCTTTTCACTCCTTATTTAAAGTCTCTTTGTTAACTTTGTAGAATAAAACAGGCATTCGTTGTCTTAGAAATATTTTCTAACAGTGTCCCACTCCACCCAGATTCATCACTTTATTTCAAACTTATTTGCTAAGGTATGCTCTGCAACATTGGTCAGAGTTGTTAGGTCAAAACCAAAGAGGAAAACCAAGAACTAAACAAGACCGTTGGGCTTATGTGTCCATCTAGAATCACTGCCAATAGTGACTGCAGCGTTCACCAGCTCAGCTCGCTGTTTCAGGGACTTGCGTTGCCTGTAATCTCACTCTACTCTGCTGCAGTGGCACTGACAGGTATTTCCAGCATGCCCATCCTGTCCTTCTGACAGGACAGCTAATATTGTCTTTCAGGTTCTCGATAATAATTGATGTTCCAACTACTTTGTGGAAATTTTGTTCTTACCTAGTCTAAACCAACCTCCCTGCTTCCATATTCTGAATTCTAATACTGCTTCCATATGACCAGCCTGGGAATTCTTTTAAAATGTTCGATGAGTTTAGGTTCTTTTTGTTTGTTTGTTTTGCTTTCATGTTTGCCTTTATTTTCTTTTTTTTTGCAACGTATGGAATTTACTAAGATTCCTACTCAAATACAATGTTAACCAAAGGACAATCTTGATACAAATGAGAAAATTTGAACAGCAACTAGCTATTTAATTTTAAAATAAATTCATTTAAAAATAAGGACTTATTTATATATTTTTATGTGATTATGATGTGTTAATTTTCCAAGAAGCTGTGTTCTTTCAGAGATAACATGAAGAATGCATGTGTGTGCCCTGATAGGGTGGAGATTTGGAGGGAGGAGGATTGTGGCATGACCAGGTCTTGAGGGGTGCTTTTTCTCTTCTCTGTCTCCCCACTGTGTGCATGTGTGTATATATATACATATATACACACATTGTGAAACCAAAATCTAGATAATTAGCAAATCCATCGCCTCACACAGTTACGAGTGTGTGTATGTGTGTGTGTGTTGAGAGCACTAAAAGTTTAAAGTTTACCTCTTAGCAAATAAGTTCTTGGTATGCTAAGCAGAGTAGCAAGAACTGGTATCAATCTCTGGAAAGGGAACACTGAGAACTTGTTACCAGTCTCAGGGGAGGACTACTAAATATCTTACCAATTTCTGCTAAGATCCCTATATTTGGAAGGAGGTTTTGAACAAGTAAGAGTCTAGGGAGACAAAAAAGTCAGGCAAAGCAGCTTCCTAACTCTCAGATAGGCAGCAAAAATAAATAGAAGTCTAGAAAGCTGGGGGAATCAGTCTCTTAAGGTTCAGGAAACATCACCAGGTGGATGGAGTCTTAATGGCATGCTCCTCACCTTGCATTGTAACTGAGGGACCCCAAAACACTCTGATATGGGTTTTAAACTCCTGAGTTACTTAGGATGCTAAGCTAATGTATTATAGGACATTGTGTTCTAAGAAAGATGAAGACAAAGCCTGGGGTATTCAGAACAGTTTCTCCTTATCTGAAGATGTTGTGTTCTTAGCCCATTCTACCTGAGAATTATAAGCAAGAGAAGAATGAATTGAGTTACCCGAAGTCATTCAGGGACCAGTCTTCCTGCATAGTACCTGTATAGTATTACTTGAAGTCATCATGGTATGAAAGTTCACCAGAACTTCCTGATCTTGCAGTTTCAAATCTTTAGACTAGAAGCTGTGATGGCTAGTTTCATGTGTGAACTTAAGTAGGCTGAGGAACTACCAGATAGCTGGCAAGACATTACTTCTTGGTAAATCTGTGATGTTTCTCCAGAAGAGATCAGTATTAGAATCCATGTACTGAGTAAAGAAAGTCACCCTCATCAACGTGAATGGGCACCATCCAATCTAGTGAGAGCCTGAGGAGAACAAAGAGGCAGAGGAAAAGCAAACTCACTCTCTCTTCTTGTGCCGAGACATCTGCCTACTCCTTCCCGTGGACATCACTCCTAGTTCTCAGGCTTTGAACTCATTTCAGGGCTTACACATCAACACCCTGAGTCTCAGGCCCTCAATCTTGGACTGTATCTAATCACTAGCTATCCTGAGTCTCTAGCTTGCAAATAGCCGATCATGGGAATTTTTAGTCTCCATAACTGATTAAACAAATTGCTATAAAAATCTTTCTCTCTCTCTCTCTATGTATTTAAACAGACATATAATGTTTATTATTCTGTGTCTCTGAGGAACTTTGACAAATATAAAACTTTTGCGATGACCAAGCAGCATTGCATTCTTGGGAGTCCTCAAGATAGGGTTGTGCTTTCTCCACTCTGTCATGTTAACTGTTACTCAAGCAGCTTTGGCTATGCTCTAATGTCCCATAAGTTTCCCATAAAACAGCTCCTAAAACAATTCCTGCAATTTTTGCCTGCAATCTTTTGCTATGTAAGGATTATACTCTAGGTATTTATTTAAACAATCAGTTAGGAGGTGTTAATGTCATTCATACTGATGTAATCTAGCTACCTAAAAAGTATAATTCGGGGTATAGGTTTAAAAGACAGATTTGTTCAAATCAATGTGGTGAATTTGCTGTAATTAAAATGACCAAGAAATGCTGTTTTAAGGATATGTGATGTAGTCATATAACCCTAGAAAGTAAAATGAGAAGAGAGACTATACAAGGAAGCAGGAAACTACATGAACTATCGATACTTTTATTGTTGCCCTTTTGTGGACATAAAGGAAGCCATAGGTCCTTCTCACTCCTTATCTAAAGCCTCTTTGTTAACTTTTCAGAATAAAAACAGATATTGCACACTCAGTCAACCCTTCTTCACCCCTACCTTCCACTCACTCCTGGCTAGGGACTCCCCAAGCAATGCCACTTGCTTTTTTTTTTTTCTTTTGGCTAAATATATCCAAGCAAATTGACATGTAGGGCATATCTCTCTGGTTGATGAGAAGATATTCTGAGAAATGCTTTCAGAGGATCAGAATAAGACTCCAAAATATGCCACTTTGGCCTAAGGGTTATTTTGAGCAGAATATATTTGAGATTTAACACATGGAAAAAGAAGCTGTCCTGGAATTTCCCTTATTTGACTTCTAGATATGAGAAATGTCATAAATTCCTTCTTCTAGGACAGTTTCATGGCCATGAGAAGGTGGAAAATCAGCACAAAGGTGCACCTGCATGAACAAACTTTGTTAAAGGAGACCTCGCTTTACACTAGTTTTCCCTATATATTTGCCTTCTCACAATAAGCTGCACTTGGAAGACGCAAACCCTTTTCCTTTTCTTTGTCCCATCCCTACACTTTATTGTTCTTTGTTAAAAATGGTGTATAAGCTCTCAGGCCTATCAGGCTTCTTTCACTATTTATTTCTTTACAATGAGGATTCTAGTGTCAGGTAAACATTAACATCAAATAAAATTTCTCAGTGTTTTTCCCTGTTCATCTATCTTTTGACAGTCAAATTTGTAGAGATTCAGTAATGCAACTAAACAAGTAGCGTATTTTATTTTCTTGTCCTAAAATTTAAATTTGAGTTAATTCTCAAGTTGAACACTTAAGCTTTATAGAATTGAAAAGTAATGTCAAAGTCTGAGAGTTATTTTTCTTTTCTTTTTTTTTTTCTTTTTATAACTTTTTCTTCTGCTAACATGTGGTAAGCTGGAAATTATTGCCACAAGTCATGTTTGTGATCATGCCATAGAAGTGAATTACAAACAGAACAAATCACACTATGACTCCTGCATTCTTAATAGTGTTAACTATTACTGGAAAAAAATAATCAAGCTAAAAAAGAAGAAAAAAAGGAAGAGAGACAGTCTGTAGTCTAGAAGATAAATATGAAAGGTTTTAAGATTGATATTGATAGACCACCACTCCTACCTCTATGTAATATTGGAAGTTAAGTTCTAGATTTTTGGAATATAGCCATTTCATCATCCAGTAAAATATTTTTCCATAATAGATGATAAAAGAAAGGGTCAGAGAACTGTTGGAGCCCTTGAATTAGAATCAAGTTTTTCTCTCTTCTGCAAGTTATGTAACAATTTTATTTTAGATAAACATTATTAAGTGCCTAATTTATTGACAATCATTTCTAAATGCTCTTTATTCATTGATTCCCTCTTTTATGACAGCACTGTGATTAGGATTTAACTCTACTGTTATACATATTGGTTAGTTTGCAGGTAAGGCTATAGTAACACAGACCAAATAGTTTTTCTCTTACTCAGGTTAGTGATAGGAAATTGGGAGGTTCAGCCTGACCTGGATACTTTTAGCCCCACTTTTCTTTCTTGCTCTTATTGCTCCATTCCCTAAGTTGCTTTCTTCAACAGTGTAGGTAAAGCTGGGTCATGATATGCCCATGATCTAGCTATTGTTAAGGAGGGAAAAGAAGCAGAGGCTGTGCTATTCATTCTCCATGGGTAATGAGAAATGTGCAAATTATTTCTGCTCACATTCCATTGGTTAGAATTTAGACACACAGTCAAAACTACTAGCTGTAAGATAGATAATAAATTCAATCTTTAGCTGGGTCTTTAGGATGCAAAATTAAACTGTGTCACCCAGGATAAATGAAAGACATGTCTTCAGGGGAAATGAGCTATTCTATAACAATTGTATTAAAGCAGATGCTTTGGGGATCAGCAGATGGTATAATGGCTATGTTGCTGAACTCCCATGTAGTCAATTGTGGTTCGATTCCCAGAGCCAGTGGCTTAAATCTCACTCTGGGTGCAAGTACACGCATGCCCAAAATCTTGAGAGGAGAATGAAGGAGAAGGAATTGCGGCATGGCCATCCCTCGGGGTGTGTATGTGTTTGTGTGTGTAATTTCTTGCTTTTTGTCTCTCTTTATCTCTGGTTAGTGTACATTCCATACAGCAAAAATCTCTCTCTCAAAAAAAAAAAAATAAATAAATAAAAAAGTGGGGAGCTGGCATGTGGCACTGATGTTTTTGTCAAGACCCTAAGAATGTAGATGACTTTGTTTTGCAGGGTCTGTGAGTTGTGAAACAGGCTGCCCTGTAAAATATATAAAAAAAATAGCCTTAGGTTTATAGAAATTTCTTGAAGTTCTCACTCACATAGAGAGTATAATAATTTATGTGTTAGAAATTACAGAAGGGTATTTGAAGACTATTTCTTTTAAAACATCTGAATTGTGAAAACTTAAGAGGAAAGATATGTTAGCACCTGACCTGAAGCATTATAAATAGACTTAAAGGAGATTAGGAAACTTCACATTTCTCTCTTATTGCTTTGGGGGTACATAGGGGACTTCTACCTATAGTATTCAAAGACTAAAGATTGTTTTGCATACTGCGGTGCTTTTTGGGCAAAGCATTTTTTTTTTTTTTTTTGGACTGAAGGTGGCCAGATGTCATTTCTCTTGGTTCTGTTCAACAGGTTTGCCTAAAGACTGAAAGTCTTCAGCAGAGAAAATCTCAAGGTGTGCCAGATTCAAGGGGGGTGGGGAAGAAATAAGCAGGCGACATAGCACAGATGCATTTGGCCCAAAGGGACATTTAAATTCTATGCCTTCATCAACTATCTCCCCAAAACCCTTCTGACCAAGCATTGCTGGATTTATTAAACATATTGCAGCAAAGAGGACACCACTATGACATTCTTAAAGAGAGAAAGTGGAGGAATCCTATATATGCGGTTGAGAACAAGGTAGGATGATTTTAAAGCTGAAGATACCTGGAACCGAGCAGACATAATAGCTTTGAGGTGGAGAACATATCAAGAGAAAGGTCACAAGAAAATCTTGACAAACTAGCTATATATTAGAATAGTCCTTAGATCTAAGATGTTTGCCTTGATAAATCAACTATAAAACAGTTGATTTATAAAACATTATGCAACAAGTAGCTAAATAATTTTTTTGCATTTTTTGTATCTTTTACACAAGGATAGGCAATTTATTTCAGTTCTCAGAAACTGCATATAAAGCATGATGAGAAATAGGGTTAAACCCAAAGAACCCATTGACGACCCACTGAACATTCAGAAGAGAGAGAGTAGATTTTAAAATCTTACCAGTTTCTCAGAGTAGTCATTCTAGATCACCACGAAAGAATTCCTCAAGTAGGACATCACCTTGCCACACATTCTTCATTCCATAGACTTCTAATCTCCACAACCCACCCCCTCATCTCAGGGCTCTTCCTCAAAGAGCAGAAACCATTCCTGTGGTCTAGCCTAGAGGATAAGTCAGCCATCTCTAGAGAAAAGACAAGGAGCCAATAATTGTCTTTTTTTTTTTTCCTTCAGCTGAAGGCTTCCTGATTATAAACAGATGAAGACAAAAGTTGTAACATTAAATACATTTTAATACTTTTGAATATTAAATAGTGTTAGTCTTTATCATTACTAGATCGAGGCAGTGTTTTTAAACCAAAAAGTGATCAGAAAATAATAGTACCTTTGTTCTTGCTTTCAATCAGAATTAGAAGAATCATTTTGGTAGAGACACTGAGAGATGGTAGGAAGGGGGAAGAAGGAAAGGGGGAAAGAAGGGAGGAAGAGAAGGATAAGCTATGGCCTAGGATACTAGTTTGTTCAGTGTATGCAATGATTGTATATTGCCCTAATTATATCAAAATGTTGTTTATGCATGTCTTCCTTACTAGAACATTGAACCATCATGTTTCACTGACCTGTGTGTGTGTCTTGGAGGAAGGTCAGTAGTCATGAAAAATGAGAGTTTTTGAATAGTTTCACATGTTAATGTAAGTGATCAGTATAGGTCCTTTTACCCTTTGCCATCTCTCTGAGGTACTGCCTCTATTCTCTACAGCAACATGCGTCCTAAACTAGAATAATTACTTCAACTTGATGAATCCTAGGAAAATTTCTATTTATAATTCTATTTAAATTTAATTTAGGATTTTTCATGATCAAGTGCAATAGATTTTTAAGTGTATTACCTTTGGTGTTGTCAAATCACTGTCATTAAGTATCCATTCTACATGTGTATAAATAGATGATTTGTCCAGACGTATAGATAGAGTCTTACAGTGGCTGGTATATGAGAATATTCATGACTTTTACACTTTATGGACTTTAGTTATGCTTTCTCCATGCTGAATATGTGAGAACCATATAGAAAAGCCATTTTATTCAGCAGGCCAAATCTAGTCAATACCTGTCAATCTAATGCCTTCCAGATTGACGTTTCCAAATGGGAAAGACACTGGCATCAAGAAACTGAGATTATTTCACTCTCTAATGACATGGTTACCAATTCTGGTAAAATATCACTTCCCCTACGGCTTACTTTCTGCATTTAACAGAATAATTATTGTCTACTAGTAAAATATTTGAGTATTTAAGGAAATGCTAACATTTCAATGTCTTTTTTCCAGAAGAAAAAAGCTAGGATTTTGTGAGGTTTTTGCTCATTTTTATAAATATCTTTAGAACTGATCAATTTATTTTGTGATATACACCTCTTAAGAGTTATATAAAATGAGAAAACAATATGGTAAGGAAGAACTGGCTAGAGGAGGGAATGAAATATCTGCCCTAGATTTCTAATAAATTTTTATTAGCACTGTTTTTTTTTTTCTTTTCTTTTCTTTTTTTTTTGTAACCTCCAGTGATTTAGTCTTTCACTGAACTTGGTGATAATTTTTAATCTCTAGATTTTTTTTCTTTTTGTTAAAAATTTATTTTTACTTGACTAATACTAATTGTATATAATATGTACTTACAGGGTACAAGGAGTTGACATATATGCACATTGTAGATTGATTATATCTAGCTAATTAACAAACTCCATCTCTATCACCTCACAAACTTAATCACTTTTTTGTGATTAAAACAGTTAAAATCCACTCTTTTAACAATTTTTAATAAATATACATTATCTTTTATTGTAGTCACCACTTTGTGTAATAGATCATTGATGGCTACTTCTCCTAAATGAACTGTTGAATTCTTTTTTTTTATTAATTGTTTTTAGAGAATTTTGCCATAGGTCCCCTGTGCTGGCTGGAGATACAGCGAGAGAGAAAGTGAGAAATCACCCCCAGAGAGGGTGGTCATGTCACAGTCCCTTCTCCTCCATTCTCCTATTGGAATTTTGGGCAAGCATGCAGATGTACCTGACATGAGTTCCAAGCTGTAGGGGTTGAGACTCAAACCACAGGAGCAATGTGGAAGTCCAGTGCTTCAACCATTACGCCACCTGCTGGCACACGTTGTACTTTGATTAGTGTCTCTCCTTTCCTATCCAGTTCTTTTCCTTGGCTGCTGAGGTAGCCACCTCAGTAGACTCTACTTCTATAAATTTTACATTTTTAGATTCCAAACATACATGAGAGCATGTTACATCAGTCTTTTTGTTCCTGGCTTATTTCACTTACACACAATGTCCTCAAAGTGCATTCATGTGACAAATGACAGAATTTCCTTGTTTTTAAAGGATGAGTAGTATTCCACTGTGCACATATACCACATTTTCTTATTCCATTCATCTGATAATGAATGCCTAAGCTACTTCCTTATCTTAACTATTGTGAATAATGTTGCAATGACTATGGGAGTGCAACTCTCTTCAACATATTGGTTCCTATTCCTTTGAATATATACCTGGAAGTAGAAATGCTAAATCAGATGGTAATTCTAATTTTAGTTTCCTAAGGAATCCCTATATTCTTTTTCATAATTTACATTCCCACCAACAGTGTAGAGGATTGTCTGGCTGTTTAATCTTTTCTCCAATATTAATCGTGGAATTGCACCTCTGGTTTGGGTTAAATGGTAAATGATGGTTGTAATACAAAGAGAGGACATCAGGAAAGAACGATATTGCTCTACATTATCCACATTTAAGTTTACATAATGGAATAGTCTTTGGAGATGGAGAAGAAAGAGTATAAGCAATGTTACCAAGTAAAACAGTGTTTGAATTCAGTTCAGCCACATATTATTTATGTAAATTCAAACCTCAATGTGTTCTATCTTGTGAACTGGGAATGATAATGCTTTGCTCATGGTCATGTAAAAATTAAGTGAGAAACGGAACATGAAGAAGTGTTGCTCGCTCTTCCAGGCTCATGGGAGATGCACAGCAAATGACGCTTTCCTAGCTTTCTCTCCTTATTGGAATAATTGATTTCCCTTTCAGTCGACTAATCGGTCTAATTGAAACAATTTAATTATAGGATTTATAATTTTACATACTCTTGATTATTTATTTTACCTTTTCCCTCTAGTAATTACTCTCTCAAAACAGCTTATAACTCCTTGTTGAACTTTTGGAATAATTAAAAAGTATAAATTATTTCAGCTAGTGTTTTTGTAAAGAGGGTATGCTGGTGTGTGTATGTGCGTGTTTTAGATTAGCTCATATATCTGAGCCAGAGGAAAGTAATCATGCTGCAGAAGGACAAGAGAAAAGAAAACTCAGAAAAGATCACTACTCGTGTCCTTTGGTTCTATGTGGGACTGTTCTTCTTGGGGGCAAATGAGGGCACTATATTTCAGTCAGTTCTTGTGTGCAATGGATTTTGCAATCTAAAATCTGAAAAAGAGTTAAGTTACTTAAGGACAGCAAAACAAAACAACCAAAACAGAAATTACCCTCTCATATTTCAAACTTGAGATATATAAGATACATATTTCTTTTCCTTTTCGAAAGCTCTACAGATTCCTTATAGACTAGTTTGAGAAATGGCTGATAATTTTTTTAAAAAGTTTTATAATTCATTAATTTTTCTTTGCAGGATTGAGAGAGAGAGAGAGAGAGAGAGAGAGAGAGAGAGAGAGAGACCTACACTTGAGATATATAAGATACATATTTCTTTTCCTTTTCGAAAGCTCTACAGATTCCTTATAGACTAGTTTGAGAAATGGCTGATAATTTTTTTAAAAAGTTTTATAATTCATTAATTTTTCTTTGCAGGATTGAGAGAGAGAGAGAGAGAGAGAGAGAGAGAGAGAGAGAGACCTCCAATGCAGTCCTCATGCTGAAATTCACCCCTAGCGTTAGCCAGCCCAGATCATGAGCACATGCAGGAAAGCATACTTGGTGTGCTCAGGGATGATCTGGGATTCAAACTCAGAACCCTTCCCATGTGGCCCAGTTGTATCATTGCTGTGCTACTACCCAAGCCCTGATCAAGTGTGACTAAATGAGAAGGGCCAATTGGTAGGCCTTGAAGGGCAGCAGATGGGAGAAATGTGGCCTAGGTTAGGTTGGACATGTCACTCCCCTCAAGTAGATTTGTGCATTGAAATGCACATTCCTCAGTTTAGAAATCTCTTGAACTTTGAAGTTTGGACTAAGCAGTCCCAGTATTCTTTTGTGTGTGTGTGTGGGTCAGGGGGTGGGGGGTGGGAGAGTGTAGCATGGCTCAAATTGCATGAGTTATTTTCAAAATACATTTTAAAAGACAGTGTTTATAAGGTGATACAATGACAGTATATCTATATACAGATTATTATAATCTGTATCAGTCATCCTAGTTTGTATCCCTCCCACTAAGTGCAACTGCAGTCCTTGTACAGTATATATAAAACCATAAAAAAAGACTTCAAGACATGGGAAAAAGACATAGACAAGTTAGGGACCTGGACATCCATGGGACAAAACAATAGAGAGGTTTTGCATCATATATCTAAAACTTGGACATGAAAAATGTAGCAACCCAGAAAGCCAATGAACACAGAACAACAACAACAAAAAAATTGCCAACAGTAACCTTCTTTGCCTAGACAAAGGCTAAGGATAGAAGAAGCCTAACAGGACAACACATTTTAGACAACACCTTCTCTATCCCAGGCACATATTACAGAAAATATTGGAAGTCCCTGTCCCTACCCTTGGTAAGGTTAGATAGGGAGGGTTTTTCTATCCTTGCCACTCAGTAATGAGGCACTTAAAGTTCTCTGCTGAGGAGCTGTAAGACATGGCTAGGTAGGGGGTTGGTTTTTCAGAACTTCCAAGTGGTAATGGTGCTCCACTCTCCAGCAGTGTCAGTAGAGACCACATGGGATATTTGGACTTACATCCTCATCCAACAGTAAGAAGAGTTGCTCCCTTGGATGTCAAGAAAGGAGAATGGGGGAACCTGCTTCTTGTACACACTTGGCAGTAACAAGGCAGTACCCCACGGCCCCCTTCTCTTTACCTTGCCAGAGCAGTATCAGAAGAATCTAGCTACAGAGGTTTTTAAAAGGTTCAGAATACTATACTGTAATATTCAAAATGTCCTGGTTTCAAATGAAAAGCACTGTACCAAGAACCATGAAAATCACAAATGAAATGAAAAAAGATAATTAATAGATGCCAACAATGAGGTGATAAAGATGTTAGAATTATCTAACAATGGTTTTAAAACTGTCATTATAAATATGCTTCAATGAGCAATTGTAAAAGTTCTTAAAACAAAAAATAGAAAACCTCAGGAAATTAACGAAAGATGTAAAGAAGAACCAGGTTTAACTGGGAATAGTAACAGGAGAAAAAAACTCACTCGGTGAACTCATCAGCAAAATGAAGAGCAGAGAGGAAAGAATTAGTTAACTTGCATATAAAGCCATAAAAATTAATAAAATGAAACAAAGAAAAATAGATAGAAGATAGAGAACATAGCCCTTTAAAATCTGTGAGAATATAATAAAAAAATATATTTCTTTTGTGGGATTCCAAGAAAGAGAGAATGAGAGTAGAAATGAAAAACTATTTAAAGAAATAATTACTGAAACACTCCAAATTGACAAAATTTATGAACATACAGAATTAAGAATGTAAATAAACTGCCAACTTAATGAACCCTAATAAATCCATACCTAGACATTTTGCAGTAAAACTTCTGACAACTAAAAACGAGCAAACAAAAAAATAAAAACAGTGAGAGAAATGACACTTTATATGTAGGGGGAAAATCAAATGTCAACAGATTTCTCTTCTGAAACCAGTGAGCCCAGAAGCAGTGAAACAGCATTTATGAAATGCTGAAAGAGAAGCTTGACAAACCCAAATTCTAAACACAATGAAAATATTATACATCAATACAGGGGAAAATCAAGATTCTCGGATGAAAGAAAGGAGAATTTGTTGTCTACAGACCTATTGTGAAAGAATGACTAAGGATGTTCTCTAAATAGAAAAGAAATAATATAAAAAAATCTCAGAAATTCAGAAAAAGCATTACAAACAAGAATAAATACATAAGAATTTCCTTCTCTTAATTTTCTAACTTATGTCTAATGTTGAAATAAAGAATTATTACACTATCCAATGTAATTTTAAGTACATATATAATAAGTATTTAATGTAATTATAAAGACATAGGTAAATGACATAGCGGGAGAACCCACACCATCTGAATTGATAAATGATGACAGCAGTAGATGACAGAAAAACCTACACATGCACACACACACATATACATACAGGAAGATACTTTAAAAAGTTTGTAGAAAATGGAAATAAATTTTGACATTATTTTAATGTAAAAACATTGTGAAATCCATGCATAGTTTTTAAAAAATTGTTTTAGAAGAGATTTTTGCTATGGGACACATACGCTCACTGGAGAGACAGAGACAGAGACAGAGACAGAGAGACAGAAAGTGAGAAATCATCCCCAGGGAGGATGGCGATGCTGCAATCCTTTCTCCTCCAGTCTCCTCTCAGGATTTTGAGCATGCATGTACACATGCCTGGTGTGAGTTTTAAGCCGCCTGGTTTGGGTCTCTACCAGCAGTGGACTGCCATCTGCCGGTCCCAAGTTTTTTTTTCTTCTTCTTTAATAATACACATCTTTGAACTTTTTGAAGGCCCTATTGCAGATTATCTAAAACAATCACTAAAAAAGCTATACAAGAGATACAATAAAAAGTACTATATGGGGACCAGCAGATGGCATAATCACTCAATTCCCATGTAGTCTACAGTAATTCAAGTCTTGGACTTGGCGGCTTAAAACTCATGCTGAGCACAAGTGCATGCATGTGCAAAATCTCTAGAAGATAATGGAGGAGAAGGGATTGTGGCATGGCCATTCCCCCTGGGGTAATGATTTCTCATTTTCTGTATCTCTGTCTTAGTTTCTCTGGCAAGCAAATGCACCCTATAGCAAAAATCTCTCACTCTGAAAAAAAAAAAAAAAGCAATATATGAATTGGTATTTCAAAAAATAGTCAAGTAACACGCAAGAAGGTAGAATAAAGGGGGAAAAAAACCAGAAAGAATAAAAACTAAAAATAAATTGCTATATTTTACCTTTGCTAGATCAATAGATTAATAATTAAGTTAAGTATAATTGCTTGACTATAACATTTAAAAGATAGAAATGTGAATTCAAAACATGACACAACTTGTGCTTTCTAAAAAAATGCTCACTTCAAATACAGTGATATAAGTGGGCTAAAACAAAAAAAAGGAAAGTTATGTAATATCATAAAAACATTAATCAAATATAAGCAGGAATAGCTATAAAAATACCAAATACCAGCTATATAAATACAAGCGGGAAAGAAGATGGCTAGAGATAGATAGTAACATTGCAAATGGGTCAGTCCACTAAGATGACAAAGTCATTCTAAATGCAGAGACACAAAACAAGAGAGATCAAACATTTGAATTTAATCTTGATAAAACAAAAGGAGAAATAAACAGGTCCAGAATTCTAGTTTTGTGAAATAAAATGGATAGAACTGATCAAACCAAAATGATAGATGGACATATACACAATTAGATAGATGACTTCAATTGATGTAACAACTAGTCAGAAAATCAGGAAAAATATAAAACTCAACATCGCCATTAAACAAAAGGAACTAATCAACATTTATAGCAAACTTAATCCAATGAAAGTAAAATACATGTTCTTTTCAAGAGCTCATAGAACATAAGCCAAGATGAACAGTATTCAGGGCTATAGACGAACCTCAGTGAATTTTAAAGAACTGAAATAATCAAGAGAATGTTCTCTACCCACAATGGAATCGAACTACAAATCAACAGCAAAATGATAAAAAAAAAAACAAAAAAATTCCAAACACGTGGAAACTAAACAACACATTTTGAAAGTCTATGGATTAAAGAGAAAGTCTCAATAGAAAGTTTTATTAAAAATACTTTAAAATACAATGAGTCAAAAATTAAAAACATACTGAAAGGGAAATTTATTGCATCTAATACAATACATTAAAAAAAAACTATCTGGGGCCACAAGTGTCATGATAGTTAAGGTGCTGGAATCCCTCACGGAATTCTCAGACCAGCAGCTTGAAAAATCACTCTGGGTAAGTGTGAACATATGCCCTGAATCCTGAGAGGAGACTGGAGAAGGAATTGCAGCATGGTCATTCCTTCCATCCTTCACAGCACCCCTGCCCTGCCAGAAGATTATTTCTCTCTTTCTTGCTCTCTCTCTCTCCAGCAAGTGAATATACCCTATGGCAAAACCTTAAAAAATAAATAATTAAACAGAGAGAGAAAGAAACAAAAAGAAAGAAAATGTTTCAAATCAATAATCAAATTTCCCACCTTAAGAAGTTAGGGGGAGAAAGTGCAAAATAAATGCTAGGCATTCTGAAGGAAAGATTTATGAATAGAAATAGATAAGAGCAAAAATCAATGAAACGCACTCCAGAAAAATGACAGCCATAATTTATGAAATGGCCAGTGCCTTGAAAAAACATAAACTATCACTCCCATCCAATTTGAAACAGTAATTTAATGGATCAGCAGATGGTATAATGGTTACGTTGCAGGGCTCCACTATGGTACAAGTCCCAGACCTGACAACTTAAAATTCATGCCAGGAACATATGTGTACATATCCCAAATCCTGAGAGGAGAATAGAGGAGAAGGCATTGTGGTGTGGCCATCCCCTCTGGGGGGTGATTTTTTGCTGTCTCTCTGTCTCTCTCTCTCTCTCTGGGGAGTGTATGTACCCTATAGCAAAAATCTCTCTCTAAAAAAATGAAAATAGTAATTTAAATAATAATATATTAAGGAAATTAATAATTATTAATGTGTCTGAAATATTAAAATATCCAACTCCAAAATAAGGTCTAGATGGTTTCACTGAAGAATTCTAACAAAGGTATAAACAAACATCTATTTTACATAATTTCATCCAGAAATCAGAAGAGCAGTGAATACGACCCAAACCAGGCAAAGAAAGTTAAGAGAGAGAGAAGAAGAAAGGGAGAGAGAAAAAAAGTTAGCAGACCAATAGCTCTAATGAATACAAATTCAAAACAAATTTAACAGAATTGCTAAGTAGAATTCAACAGTATATAAAGAATTATACACCCTTACCAAGTGGGGTTTATTCAAGATGTGTAAGGCTGGTTCAATATTAGAAAATCAATCAGTATAATCCACTACGTTAATAAGCTCTCTCTTTCAGCACACACACACGCTCAGTCATGAATAAAGAAAAAAAAGTATATGGAGAGGAAAAGGAATTAAACACTTAATTAAAAAAATAATATAGCAGGGAGTATTGGTTGACCTTATTTTAAGACTTTTTATATTGCTACAGTAATCAAGACTGTATAGCATTGGTGCAAGATAGACGTATAGACAGACCCAAGGAAGTGTAAACTCAGAAATAGACCCATAGAAATACAATCAGCCTACTTTTGCCAAAGGTGCAAAATAAATCTGAAGGAGGAATGGCCACCTTTTTAGGAAGTGGTACTGGATTAACTGGACAGCCATAAGTTAAAAAAAATTAACATTTGCCTAAATCTCACACACTATATAAAAATGAACTAAAATGGTCACAGACTTAGATGCAAAACGAGAAATCATAAAGTATTTAAGAAAAATAAATCAAGTCTTTAGGGCCAGATAAAGCATTCCTAGACTTGGAAGTAGAATCAGTAAGAGAAAAAAAACTGAAAAATTTCATTTTATTAAAATTAAAAACTTGCTCGGAGGAAGTAAATGTTAGGAAGAGGAAAAAAGAGGCTACAATACAGGAGAAAAATATTTTCAAATCACGTATCAAGAACTAGTATTGAGAATCTTTAACAAACACTCAAAACTCAAAAGTAAAAACAGAACAACAATGTGATTAGAAAATGGTCAAAAGAAACATTTTGTGGAAGAACTATGAATGGCAAATAAACACAGAAACAGATGTTCAACCTCTCTGGTGTGAGGAAACACACATTTAAATCTCACTGAGATATTACTATATACCTATCATAATGACCAAAATTTAGAAGAATAAAAAATAATAAATACCAATGAAAATGCAGGAAAATTGGAACTCTGTGCATCCCTGGAGAGTTGAGACAATAAATCTGGAAACAATAGTCAGTTAAAACAAAGACACAGCTAGGGACCAGTACATGATGTAGTGTTTACATCACTGGACTCCCACATGGCTGACCAAAGTTCGAGTCCCGGACCTAATGGCTTGAAACTCACGCCAGGTGCATGTGTGTGCCTCTCCAAGATTCGAGAGGAGAATGGACAAGAAGGCATTGAGGCGTGGCCATTCCCTCTGGGGGGTGATTTCTCACTTTCCCTCTCACTACCTCTGTCTCCCTGGCAAGTACACATGCCCTAAGGCAAAAGCCACTAAAAAACAAACAAACAAACAAAAAAGAGACAAATAAAATACATGGGACCAGTAATTAGCGTAATGGCTATGTCGCTGGACTCCCACATGGTTGACCACAGTTCGAGTCCCGGACACGGTGGCTTAAACTTACGCCGGGCGTGCGTGCGTGCGTGCCCAAGATCTCGAGAGGAGAATGGAGGAGAAGGGATTGCGGCATGGCCATCCCCCCTGGGAGGTGATTTCTCACTTTCTGTCTCTCTGTCTCTGTCTGTCTGGCGAGTGCACGTGTCCTATAGCAAAAACCTCTCAAAAAAAAAAAAAACTTAATATACAACTACTATTTAACCCTGCAAATTGCATTCCTGGTAATTTATATAAGAACTGAAACTTAAGTTTACTTAGTTATGTGTACACAGATGTTTATGGCAGTTTTATTTGTCTGGCTCTAATTAGAAACAATTCAGATTTAAATTTTCAAAAATTATGCACTGCAATTTATCATATAACATTTTAATTCTTATATTAATGAATTTATGTAACATTCTTGAAATAGCAAAATACAGAAATAGAGAACAGATCAATGATTTCTAAAGGTTAAGTGGTGGGTGGGAGTGGGAGGGAAGCAGTGTGGTCACCAAGGGGCAATGTGAGGGACCCTGGGGTGACAGAATCCTGTACCATGACTGTATTAAGGTTAACAGCCTAGTCGTGCTACTGTAGGGTAGTTTTGTAAGATTTAACCATTGGAGAAATTGAGTGGATTGCATTCATGGTTTCTCTGTAGTATATCTATGTACTATGAAACATATTAATATTCATAGTATATGCATATAAGTCTTCACTTATCCCAAAGTAAACACTTTAATACAAAATGCCCTTTATATTTTACATGGTATATGTAATGGTTGTGCCTATATACACAGATTACCAATATACCTTAACATTTGTTTGCTAATAAAGATATTAATTGATTTCTACAGTTTGTAAAACAATGAATTTTTTTTTTGAAGAGGTTTTTGCTGTAGGGTGTGTGTGCTCGCCAGACAGAGAGAGACAGAGACAGAAAGTGAGAAATCACCCCCTCAGGGGGGGATGGCCACGCCGCAATCCCTTCTCCTCCATTCTCCTCTTGGGATCTTGGGCACACATGCACACGCGCCCGGCATGAGTTTAAGCCACCGGGTCTGGGACTCGAACCACGGTCGACCACGTAGGAGTCCAGCAACATAGCCATTATGCTAACTGCTGGTCCCAAACAAAACAATGAATTTTAAGAAGGAGGGTTACATTAAAAAAAAAAAAAAACTCTAAGAATTTAAGACTTAAGCCTGTCAAATTCTAATGAAGCACAACAATTCAATCCTCACTATTTTATTAGACTTCAAATACTGGTGAAAGCAGATATATTTCAGTGAAATCAGAACAGTATCGTGTTTCATATCATCAGCCACTTCTTTCACATCTTAGTGGAGCACTGCTAAGTATCTGTGATAACACATCACATTGATATTCTAGTTTTATAGGTTAGAAGATTCTCTCAAATTAATTATCTCTTTTATCTTTATAAGAATTGCAAAAAGTCAATAGGGCATATATTATTACCCTCAGTTTATTCCAAGAATAAAACAGGACTTCAGTGTGTTGAAGTGAACTCACCCATGTTCCACCATAATTAATAAATAGCAGAAGAGGAACTGGAATTTTATCTTGAAGAACTTCTCTCCCCAGGAAGTTTCTTCCAAATGTTAAACGCCCTTTGTTCTTAACTTCTTCGCACATACAATAGTAATTTTTTTAGACTGGGCCAAGTGTGATTCTGCTTCTTTTCTGAAAGGTGCCACTTATAATATAGTAGTGTTCTCTTTTCTCTAAGCATGATAAGGTAGACTCTATCTATAAATTTTCTTCAATCTTAGTTCTTGAGATATAAAGGTGTGTGTGCTCGCCAGACAGAGAGAGACAGAGACAGAAAGTGAGAAATCACCCCCTCAGGGGGGGATGGCCACGCCGCAATCCCTTCTCCTCCATTCTCCTCTTGGGATCTTGGGCACACATGCACACGCGCCCGGCATGAGTTTAAGCCACCGGGTCTGGGACTCGAACCACGGTCGACCACGTAGGAGTCCAGCAACATAGCCATTATGCTAACTGCTGGTCCCAAACAAAACAATGAATTTTAAGAAGGAGGGTTACATTAAAAAAAAAAAAAAACTCTAAGAATTTAAGACTTAAGCCTGTCAAATTCTAATGAAGCACAACAATTCAATCCTCACTATTTTATTAGACTTCAAATACTGGTGAAAGCAGATATATTTCAGTGAAATCAGAACAGTATCGTGTTTCATATCATCAGCCACTTCTTTCACATCTTAGTGGAGCACTGCTAAGTATCTGTGATAACACATCACATTGATATTCTAGTTTTATAGGTTAGAAGATTCTCTCAAATTAATTATCTCTTTTATCTTTATAAGAATTGCAAAAAGTCAATAGGGCATATATTATTACCCTCAGTTTATTCCAAGAATAAAACAGGACTTCAGTGTGTTGAAGTGAACTCACCCATGTTCCACCATAATTAATAAATAGCAGAAGAGGAACTGGAATTTTATCTTGAAGAACTTCTCTCCCCAGGAAGTTTCTTCCAAATGTTAAACGCCCTTTGTTCTTAACTTCTTCGCACATACAATAGTAATTTTTTTAGACTGGGCCAAGTGTGATTCTGCTTCTTTTCTGAAAGGTGCCACTTATAATATAGTAGTGTTCTCTTTTCTCTAAGCATGATAAGGTAGACTCTATCTATAAATTTTCTTCAATCTTAGTTCTTGAGATATAAAAGTGAGTCAGTTCTTTCCAGCCAAGGGCATTCAAAAACAACCAGTAATTCTCTTAAAAAAAAATACACAGATCAGAACCAAAAGAGCCATGCTGTAATCCTATTAAACACAATTTTTTAGACGACTGGTATTTCTGAGGGAAAAAAAGTAAAGGATTTTGAATTGAAGCAGATTCCACTGAAAGAAGTATGACATTCCCCATTATTAACAAGATTCTTAATTTACTTGAAATTTTGAATTAAAAGCTTTCTCCCAATATCAATACCCTATAGTTAGAACCATTGGTACCTACTGACTGGGTGAAATACTTGCTAACTTGACAACACTTTTTTTTTTAAGTTTACTTATTTATTTTTAATGACAGAGAGAGAGAGAGAGAGAGAGAGAACCCTGGACACCATATTGTGATCCTCTCTTTCTTCACCCCAGTCATCTCAGTCAGCCAGGACTATGGACAAACACACCCAGCTTTTGCAGAGGAACCTGGGATCCAAACCCATAACATTCCATTTGTGTCCAGCTTTTCCTGAGTAGAGCATTACCCTGTCCCATTGAGCCAGTCTGACTTGACAATCTTTTAGTCAAACTGCTCTCCTCCTTTGACTCACATACAGTCTGAGCTAATCACAATGGTGCTTAACAGCTCAAGAAAATATTTTTTCTGCTCAATTGTCTGATCCCATTACTGGCTCTTCCCAGTCCCCAATACTGGCTTCTTTCTAGTCTTGTTTACTCCTCCCTATAAATGACACTTTTTTTTTTTTTGCCTTACTTTTGAGACTCCTACAGATAAGAATATTCTTTCCATTGCAGTTGTCCTCATCTTCTATTGCAAGTCCTCTCTAATAGTCTCAACTTCCCTATGTCTAGATATGCTTTCATTTGACAATGGACAGTGATAAGGAAATCAATTAGGAATAGTTGATTAAGAGCAAGCAGTCATTAACATTGCCAGTCTTGAAGAGCAGGACAAAAAATTAGTTTGCTTGAGAGCTGCTATGAAATGGGGAGGTCACACTACAGAAGTTTACTATACAAGGATTTCATTCTATCATAATCACAGTGAGGAAGAGAATACTCATTATCTTTCTCCTCTTATCTTTTGTAAAAGTTTATTTATTTATTTCTTCTATGAGTGAGAAAGAGAGAAAGACTTTGAGACAGCATCTTCAACAGGATCTTCACACAGCAACCTACCTCTAGCTTTTAGCCACTTCAGCCTGGCATACCCAGGGAGGTCTCCAGGATAGAACTTTGAACTTTACCGCGTGGACTGATCTCACAAAGTGTTATTTTTACTGCTGTGGTTCTGCTGGTCCCTCCTCCTATTTTTTGATGGTGTGTCTCAGCCTAAAACATATGAAAACTAGAGGCAATGGGTTAAACAATAGTTCTTAGAGGTTAACTGCCCACCCCAACACAGGGTAAAAAGCTGGGCACTTAAGGGCAGATGTGTGCCTCACCATAGAGGTCAAGCCGCGTGGTTCCTATGTTTTCATCTGACCAGAGCTGTTTCATTATTGCACTAAATTTTTATCGTAAACTGTCCATTATTACTTTTGGATATAAGTGGAGAAAACTGGGCATGTGTAGGTCCCTAATCTAGGCTAGCTGAAGCTGGGGGGTAGATTGCAGCATCAAGACCCTGTTCGGGGATTCTGTGTCTAGGTCTCTCTCCCTTTCATGGAATAAATACACCTAAAAGTACAATAAAATGTTTGTGGCTTTCAAAGAATAATCTTAGCTTTCTTAAAAAATAAAGAATAATAATAATAAGAAGAAACAGAAATTCAGAGGCAACATACCTATCCAGGGCAGATGGGAAGTATTCTGATCTTGAGTCTAGATGGTCTGGTCCAAGGTTCGTGCCTGTCATCATTAATCTACATGGATTCTAGTTCACCTAGTGAGAAGACATCATTTCTAAAAATTGTGTATATTTAAGGAATATGACATGACATTTGGATATATACATACATAGTGAAGTAATTACTATGTAATGAATAAAGCAGATTAACATATCATTGTGAATTTGAGGACAATGTTATGACAATATCAGTTCTCAAAATTCATACATAAATGAATGAAATATGAAATCCTAGTGGGATGGACATTTAAAATACAATAATCATAAAACTCACATAGATTAATATGTGAGAAGAGCCAAATAAGGTTTAAAAGAAGAACTAATAGTTTAGGGATTTGACTTAGCAGATAATAAAACTATACTTTTAGGTGCACACACAAGCTTTCTGCTAGCTTTCTCCATAAGTTGGTACAACAAAAATAAAATAGAATTTGTGTGCGTTATCCAGATATTAGGCTGTTGGGCTTCTTGGATTTTCATTTTAAATTATATTCAGAGTAGAGGGGCCTATGTGATATTTCTAGAAGACAATACATCCTGAAAAACATAGCAATGGAGAAATATTTGAACATCTTTATGTTAATTAACAGAGCTTCTACTACATATTTAGATGGAGACATGTGAAGGCTTGTTCTAAATTGTTTCTCACTGCTACTGTGTGTACTCACTAAGATATTTTAAATCCTTAATCATTACCTCTGAAGTGTGGACAGAGGATTAGTGTGCATCAAATGTTAATGAAAAGCCCCTAGGGTGTAGATTAAATTAATACATATTAAGAAATATTGGGACTAGAGAGTTAAAGAAATTGTTAGATGGCTTAGTTGTGGTGGCTCAGCCAGCGAGGCACCATTGTGCAATGTTGGCAGCGTACAGGAGGTCTGAGTTTGGATCTTGGGTCATCAACCTGAACATGCTGGGTGTACCCATGAGCACCTGTGATTCTGGGCGGCTAGGGATGAGGGAGGATTGTGTCAGGGTGAGACTCTGTCAAGGCTGACTATGTCTGTCTTCCATGAAAGAAAGAATGAAAGAAATTCTAAAAATGAAAATTTTAAGAAATAAAGATATATTTAGTTTGCTTTGTATCTGCTTTCGGTGAGTTCTCAAATTAAATGAAAGACTGAATATATAATCACTTATTACAAAACTGTACAATTCTAACATAAAGTAACACTGTTGAGTGATCTGGTACAAACTCAACGTATCATCTCCAGAAAATTGGTGAAAACATCTAGACCTTGTATCTAAATAATATACTTTAGTCCTGGTCAGGTACTTGGTATTTTTGTTCTGTTCTCGAATGTCTCAATATTATGTACTGATTGCCTTTTTCTCAGTGCCACACTGTCACTGGTGGAAGTTTCTGGAATACAGACTAAAATAGACATGAGTGTGCAGGACATTTGCTAGGAAATGCTCCTGAGATGAACACCTGTGGAAGGGAGGAGATGGAAGCAGCATTAGAGGGAGAAATTGAGCTGTCATATAGTCCCAATGAAGGCCTCAACTGATCTCACAGAGAGATTTGGGAAGCTGAAATGGGCCAAGTGTTGTCTTGAGATAGTGCCAGAAAGACTGATGATTGGGTGGTGGTTGCTTTCTTCAGCAGAAACAATCCCCAAAGAGGGCTGACAACTGAGGAGTATCTTCTGACGTAGTCTGAATAGCTGGGAAAACAGTCTCTGTTCCTGAAGGGAGATCTGTCAGTACAGAGGCCACCGCACACCTTGATTTATATGAGTAGTCATTTATGTTAGGATGGGGTATTAAGTCTTGACTACTATCGATCTCTGTTTATAGTTCCCTGAAGTTCAGACTTGAAGGTAGCAATTCAGAGTGAAGCATAATCACAAATTATCAATAGAAGTCTTCCTCTGTAAAAGAAAAGAGATCCATCCTGTGTCTGGTCTATATTCTCATCATTTCTGGATTTGCTTTTGAATCCTTTCTGAGCTGGCCTATGAATTTCTTTGTGGGTAGTTCAGAACTCTTTGACAAAAGGTAGTAATTTTCAGTCTGATTAGTCTTTGCTGAACTATCCTGCTGCCTGCTTTGTTATCCAGAAACCCCCTGTGGTTTTTCCAATCTTTTCAGAAAAAGATACTTTTTTTTTCCTTTTGTCAGAGATTTTGTTCTTAAACAATTTAAACCATACTAAATGTCAGCTTATCTTATAATTATAACACAAGTACAAGTACACAATTTTTAATTTTTGTTTTACAGTTTTGGCCTGTGGGAAACTAAAAATAATTTCCTGTCTGAAGATTGTAGTTTCTTCCAAGGTCATTGGTCATTTAACCCTAAACCAGTTTACAAGCTGAGTATCCCTAATTCACAAATCTGAAATTCAAAATGCTTCAAAATCCACTTTTTGAGCACCAAAATGACACCACAGGTGTCAAATTTCATACCTAACTTCATGTGCAGTCAAAATGTTGCAGTACAAAAATATTGTATAGCCTGAGCTAATTGTATAAGGTGTATATGAAACAGAAATTAATTTCGTGCTTTTACTTGGACCCCATCTTAAAGGTACATTGTGTATACAAATATTCCAAAGTTCTAAAAAATTTGCAATCTGAAACACTTTTGGTCTCGAACATTTTGGATATCGAGCCTATATCTTATGGCCACTCTTCTTAGTTACTTCAAAGTTTGGTTTTATTAAGATCTCAGTGGCGAGGGTCAGCAGTTGCCATAATGGCTATGTCGCTGGACTCCCATGTGCTCGACCATGGTTTGGGTCCCAGGTCCGGTGGCTTAAACTCACGCTGGGCACATGTGCGTGTGTGCCCAAGATCCTAAGAGGAGAGTGGAAAAGAGAGGATTGCGGCGTGGCCATTCCCCTGGGTGGTGATTTTTTGCTTTCTGTCTCTCTGTCTCTCTGTCTTTCTAGTGAGCGCACGTGCCCTATAACAAAAAACAAACAAACAAACAAACAAACAAAAAAAAAACTCTCCAAAAACAAAAAAAAGGTACCAGTGGCAAACATTGTTGGCCATAGTCAATGTATTCCCAGGCTGGGGTTAAAGATGGAGAACACCCCAGATTAGGAGTGCCACATGCAATATAAGACATTCAGTTAAATTTAAATTTCAGATAAATCACACTTTTTTTTTATGTGAGTATGTCCCTATTTGGGATATATTTTATAATATATAAAAAAGGCTTAGCTCACATTCAGATTCATCTGTGCTTATTGTATCTTTATTTGCAACTTCTGAAGATGCTACTCAGAAGTCTTTCTTCTACAAGGCACCTCCTTACTCTTGTCCCTGGTTTCTATTTTTGCAATGCTCTCCAAATCGTATACTTAATTCTGTGCTCAAGAAGTGCAAGTAAAGTAATTCTTCAGTTGCCTTCTAGCTTCCTTGGCGCTAAGAACTTCCTAGTTGCCTTGGTGGATTGAGGTTTTCTTCCTCTATCTCTGATTAGATCTTTGGTTACTGTCTCTTCTCATTCTGCACATTCTGCATGGATGAGTGCATTGTGCCCAACATTTCAGTTGTCTTTGCTGTAATGGACGGGTTATCTGATTTCAATATGTGTGGTAAATGTCGAGTTATTTCCTATATTACATGGGCATATTCCAAATTTCTACTGAGGACTAGTACTTGGATTCCAGTATTAATCTCAGTTCAACATGTCTGAAAAGAAGTCATCCATCCTATCTGCAATGCAGCCAGTGGCTCTTCTATTCCTGATTTTAGTTAAAGGCAAACATTTCTTGGCTGTGATTTTAGAACATTAAACATGCATAGGAGTCAACTGGTTTTCTTTAAACTATAGACTCCAGGATCCTCTGCCTTGATAATAAATCTAGAATATTGTCCATTGTTTTGACCAGTCCTCTGAGCAATTCCGATATAGCCACAAGATGTTGGCTTTTGTGATTTGATCCCTGTCTGTTTTTCTAGCCTATCTTTAGCAGTAACTGTCAATTGAGACTATAACCCTCTCCACGACCTCCCTTGTCAATTTTTAAATAAAATATGCAACTATCAAAAATGCTTTGTCTAATTGAATTCTTTTGATAACTAGTAAAAGCACAGGATTTTGTTTTTGGCCTGAACCAGGTAAAACTGCCAACAACCTCTATGAGTGCTTCATTCGAAGGCTCTAGGAAACCCAGTCTATATCATGAAGCAGTCAAGGTAATCTTGGTGTAAATTTCAACTTCTTTAGCCATTGATATTAATAATATATGAGTTAAAAATTAGATTGGGCTTTCACTGACCACAAAAAGTGCACAGCAATTAATTTAATATTGTCTACTACTCCTAAACTCTCTCTTATTATGTAGATGACTAATGAGATTAAAGACTTCTAATATCTTACAAGACAGGAGACCTGAGCAATTAAACAACTGATTGCAGTTTAACTTAGGAAATTACCCAAAGTGTGATTTAGTCATCAAATTTTAAAATATTTTCTCTTAGACAAAATTTCTAGACTGCAAAAATATTTCTACATTACAAGTTAATTGGAGTGTTAAATTAAAAGAAGAAAGCTATTTGTAAATATTTTCAAATGAAATATTCATTTACAAATGCTAACATTATGACCAAAAAAAAATTCTTGGAATGTTATATATTTTATTTTTCCCTTAGAGAAAGAATTTTGCTACAGGCACTTGATCTTGCCAGAAAGAGGGAGACAGAGAGACAGAAAGCAAGAAATCATCCCCTAGGGGAAATGTCCACACTACAATCTCTTCTCCTCCATTTTCCTCTTGGGATTTTGGGCACACATGCACACATGCATGGTGTGTTTCAAGCTGCCAGGTCTGGGGCTTGAACTGTGGTAAACCCCATAGGAGTCTAGTACCTTAACTACCATGCCACTGAATGGCCCCCATTCTGTATTTTTTTTAAGTCTTTCAATCATGGAAAAAAGAGCTGGGCTGGCTCTGTAGCCTGGTGGTTAAAGGAGCAAAATCTCATATGGTTGACTGCAGCTCAAATTCAAGTACTGGAAGCTTGAAAAACATGCCAGGTATGTGTGCTTACAGTTTCCAAAATCTTGACAGGATGGAGAAATAGAGAATTGCCCTATTGGGGATGCTTTCCCCCTTTCTCTCTTTCTCTAGTGACTATAAGCACCTTCTGGCATTTTTTTTTTCTTTTTAAAGATCTATTTATGTCTGTGTAAAAAAGGTCCATTTATATATTTTTTTCCTTATCAATCGTCTAATATAGCTCTAATTACTTATTTTTACTTAGTAAAAAAGACTAGAAAGAAATAATTCAAGGACTGGAAAAATGAGAAATTTATATTTTCTCTATGGTGTATCTATTTTTTTTTAACTTTTCTAAAATGAGCCTAATTTGTTTGTCTAGTAGGGGGAAAAAGCAACATTTAAGTAATCAGACTAAGTCAGAAGAAAATCAATAGAATTTAAAAAAAAATTATGATAGAGCATGCACACATGCAGGAGAGAGAAAGAAAGGGTGAGAGGAGCACCCTCCCCAGGGCCAGTTCACATAGCAATCCCCTTCCTCCAGTCCTCCAGCCTGCCAGGGTCTTGGCTACATGTGTGTCGGCCTGTGTTCTGGCAGATCTGCCATGGGATTTGAACTATGGTTGGCATGTGGCTTTCAGATCCACAGTCTGGTATATTACTGACTGTGACATAGAGTCTGGGTCAATCAACAGTGTTTTGCGTTTTCACAATGTTATAATGCTGTTCAATGTCATAAGTAATAAGAACTCAGCCAACACTTACTCCTTCATTTAGCGAGCCAATAAAGAGTTTTAAATGTCAACTATATGCTAGGCATACTGGGAAAAGATGAATAAGACATGATTTCCATCCTCAAAGTCACCAGAACCTATGACAAGAATACGTATCCAAGAAGAAACACTGTACTCCTACATAGTGAGTGCCAACATCTGGGCAGAGTTAGATGAGTATAGAAGGGCAAACTAACCTACCTGGAGGAACTGATAACATTTCTAAGAGAAGAGACTCAAGTGAGGCCTTGAGAACATTCTAGACCTCACTTCGGAAAGGAATAGACATTTCTAAAAGAGAAATGTGTTTGTTGAGGCACAGATATTAGTTGTTTATTCAGTCCCCTATCGGATAACAAGGCAGTTTCTTGTACTTCACGATTATAAATGGCACAATGGGGCTGGTTATATGGCACAGAGGATATGCTACTCAAGAGAAGCCAGATTCCACAGGTCCACTGAACCTGCGGAATCAGTCCAAATCCTCAACCAGCTAGCCTGAAAAAATATCACACATATGTACAAAAAATGTCCGGGATTCGACAGGCTGAAGGACTAGAGGAAAGAGATTACAACCTCTCTCTCTCTCTGTCTCTCTCTTTCTCTCTCTCATAGACACAAAGACACTCACTTGAACATGCATGCACTTTATTATGAATCAAAAAATTAAAAATAAGTAAATAAATAAATATCATGGTAAACATCTTTGAGGTGAACTCTGTGTGTACTGTGCTTATTTCTAGGTGGAAAGAGGATTCCAGCAGAAGAATTACAAAATGAATGTTTCTGAATATTTTTAATGATTCAGACATAATTTTTGAAATTAGAATTTTAAATTATATTTCTACCTACACAAAATTTTAGAAAGTACACATAATATTCAGATAGAAAGTAACAAAACATGCCAAAGTCAAAAGAAATTAGTAGAACACAATTAATAGAAATAATTAATTTTTTTAAATGTGAAAATTCATACATGTTTATTGCAGCATTTCCACAGTTGCTTAGACATGAAATCAAATCAGACATTGTAAGATACACACCATATTTCCCCATTCACTATGTATCCAATGTTTGTACTCTACAGCAGAAATAAAAAGATCTGAAGATATGATAGTAGAGAGCGTAAGTGTAGATACCAGAGACTGTAAGGGAGCAGAGTGGTAGTAGAGAGTGGGTGGAAAGAAGAAATATTTAATATAAAAAAGAATGTTTTTTCTTTGTTGAAAAAAAAAAGAAAAAAAGGAAAGAAATAAGAACAAAAAAAGTGGTGTGGATCATGAAAGCATGAAAAGAAATACAAAAATGTTAAAATGTCAAATCAAAGAAGAAATGTCCAACATATGTATTTAAAAAATATAAAGGTGTCATGTGTTCTCTTACATCAGTTTCTTAACTTTTTGGCTTTTTATGGTCTAGGACCCAGTTTGCTAGCTATCTTTCATACTAAGGAATATGAGATCACAGGCTTGGGGATTTTTTTTTTTTTTACTAGACATTTCTCTCAAAAACATTAATTACCCTGGATAAGCATTGTGAGCACTAGTCCATTGGGTTTGGTAGTTGATCATTTTAATCAGATGGGTCTAAGAATAAGAGCGAAGTTGATTTTCATACATGTTTATTGCAGCATTTCCACAGTTGCTTAGACATGAAATCAAATCAGACATTGTAAGATACACACCATATTTCCCCATTCACTATGTATCCAATGTTTGTACTCTACAGCAGAAATAAAAAGATCTGAAGATATGATAGTAGAGAGCGTAAGTGTAGATACCAGAGACTGTAAGGGAGCAGAGTGGTAGTAGAGAGTGGGTGGAAAGAAGAAATATTTAATATAAAAAAGAATGTTTTTTCTTTGTTGAAAAAAAAAAGAAAAAAAGGAAAGAAATAAGAACAAAAAAAGTGGTGTGGATCATGAAAGCATGAAAAGAAATACAAAAATGTTAAAATGTCAAATCAAAGAAGAAATGTCCAACATATGTATTTAAAAAATATAAAGGTGTCATGTGTTCTCTTACATCAGTTTCTTAACTTTTTGGCTTTTTATGGTCTAGGACCCAGTTTGCTAGCTATCTTTCATACTAAGGAATATGAGATCACAGGCTTGGGGATTTTTTTTTTTTTTACTAGACATTTCTCTCAAAAACATTAATTACCCTGGATAAGCATTGTGAGCACTAGTCCATTGGGTTTGGTAGTTGATCATTTTAATCAGATGGGTCTAAGAATAAGAGCGAAGTTGATTAGTTTCAGGGTGAACAGCCATGTGTAATTTTAAGCAGTAAATGGATAAATGGAGGAGGGATGGGTGGCACTGACTCTCATGGTTGGACTATTGTTTATGGCAATACTTGGAGCATAGTGTTATTACAACTACAACATCCAAATTATGTAACATGTTTATAATTTAAAAGGTTTCCTTTAGAACCTCATCAATGTAATCCATTTATTTTTCATGCAAGATTTTAAGCTCCCAAAATGCCAAGGCAATGTTTGTCTTGTTCAAAGATATATTCCTACCAGTACCTGGCATACAGAAACATCTCGATAAATATTTATTGACTAATAGGAGTGAGATGAAATAAGAAATATTATTTTTCTCTCCTTTCTCCTTTTTGATTTTTCCATAATAACCTAAGTTTGTGAGTAAATCCAGAAATTTTCTGCCAGCTGATGTTCATTGTCTCTTTGATTGTTGTCACAGGGAGCAGGAGGAAGCCTTCATAGTGCCTGGGTTGCTTTCTAATTTCCAGTCACTCAGGCTTCTCCCTTATTATGTTCTTCACGCTGTGTAGGTCTCTTGCTGGTTGGCTCTCTCCTATTCCAGAATCTTTTTAAAAATTCAAATCAGATCATTTTACTCCCCTAATTAAAATGAGTATTTGCTATTAAGAGCATTCACAATAATGCAAAAGCTGCTTAACTTGGCACTCAATGAATTTAATATCTGGTGTCATGTGTTCTTTTACAAATAAATACTTTATTCCAGGTCCATGAAACCCTAGAATTCACACCTGCTGTTTATGCTTCATGATTTCCACTTTGATCCTGGAGTATACTTTGTTTAATTCTATTCATTCATTACAAAATATGTCAACTTACATTGGTGTTATTATTTGGAATCTGGTTCTACGGCTATTTTAGAACAAAAATTATCTTGAAAGTTATTTGGGGGATTAAGATTTTCAGCGTAAGTCAAAAGACATACAAATATAAAGTAAAAGAATTTAAATAAAAATTAAGTAATTTTAAATTGGAATTGGTCGTAGTAGTCTAAATATATAATACATTTTCCTTCTTTTAAAGATACACATTTTCTAATTTGGTCTACTGAATATCTAGAAACAATGACAACTCATTAGCAGTGAGTATTGAAAGGAAACTGAGTCCTAACTGGCTAATTACAGACTAAAATAGAATTACTGTGAATTTAAAGAAATTTAGGTTACAGTGTTTCTAACAGTACACTCACAGAGTCATGCTTTTCTTTTCTTCAAAATACTCAAAACTAAGAAATTTCTACATTACAATTAGTTCCACCCTGATTTTCCCTTTGGCACAATTCTGCTTTTGTTGGATGATTTTGAATTGGCTATGGGCATTTTGGTGATCAGGGTAAGGTAAATCTGAATGAGAATATATTCAGTAGAATATACTAACAGAGTTAATGTCCCTTGCAAGCATAGTGACATTACTTGTAACTATCTTGATATAATATGCACTTCCTTACTTCAATCAATGTCAATATCATAAGAAGATGTACATTTTATGCAAAAGTATAGAAGATGAATAACCTTTCTATTTATTTAGAAGATATCTAAAATTATTATCTTATGAAAAGAATTCAAACAAAATGTAAGAAAAAGGTTTTATAAGATATGTCAACAGTTAATAAAAATATCATATCTTAACACAGGATTTTGTAATACTTGTACGATATCTACTAAGAACTTTATAGTCTGTTGCAATTATTTTGTCCTTACATACACATTTTTATTTTTTGTACCTCATTCTGTTTTCACATCTTTGCATTGTTTTTTTTTATCTTTTTTCATATGTTTTGTCTTAGGATGTGTGTGCTTGCCAGAGAGAGAGAGAGAGAGAGAGAGACAGAGGCAGTGTGAGGGAAAGGGAGAAATCACTCCCCAGGGGGGGTGGCCGTACCACAATCTCTTCTCCATTTTCCTTCCAGGATCTTGGGCATCCATGCACATGTGCCAAGAGTGAGTTTCAATCCAATAGGTCCAGTGCTCAAACTGTGGTTGGCCATATGGGTGTCCAGCAAAGTAACTGCTACCCATTTGTTGGTCCTCTGCACTTTTTTTTTTCCTTGAGAGATTTTTTTTTAAATTTTATTTATTTATTTATTTATTTTTTGCTACAGGGCACATGCATTCCCTGGGAAGATAGAAAGTGAGAAATCACTGCGCAGGGGGTATGGGCACAGTGCAGTACCATCTCCTTCAGCCTTCTCTTGGGATTTTGAACACACATACATGCACTGGGTATGAGTTTCAAGTCCCTGGGTCTGGGACTCGAACCACGGTTGGCCATGTGCAAGTCTGGCAACATAACCATTATACCATCTGCTGGCCGTGTTTTCCTTAATGATTTCCTTCAAATTGTATAATCTGATATTGCAAAATCTGTATCCATGTAATATCAGTTCTGAAATAAGAAATATATAAACTAATCGCTGGCAGATTGTTGTGCTGTAAAGTAAATAAGTGAAAAGACACTGGAACCTGCTCAAAGAGCCTCATTTTGGCCATTGAGCCATCTTCAGCATTAAAACAACTTCAGTTGGCTAAAACATATTCTCTATTTTAAAAACTCATGAAAAAAATAGAAAGAAAAACATAAAACGACACTGGGTTGACACTTTGGAGGTTTCACTACTTCTTTATTCAGAAGATTGGTGATCAAGGTAAATTCATAAGCATTGATGTTGTTTTTCTTTAATATATTTTATGCAAACAATAGCCTTTATATATAAGAGAATAGTTTTATGTAGAAAAAACCCCACTAATCATAGCAGAGAAATATGCTACTTTATTGAATGTTAATGGAATAATTAATTCTTCAATGGCCCTCACTTGAAAGTAAAAAACGGTGAAAGCTGATAAGGAAAATTTTTTTGAGAGGTTTTTGCCATAGAGCATGTGTGCTCGCCAGAGAGACAGAGAGAGACAGACAGACAGAAAACAAGAAATCACCCCCAAGGGGGGATGGCCACACTGCAATCCCTTCTCCTCCATTCTCCTCTCGGGATCTTGGGCACGCACGCACACGCGCCCAGCGTGAGTTCAAGCCACCAGGTCCGGGACTCGAACCATGGCTGACTACATGGGAGTTCAGTGACATAGCCATTACGCCAACTACTGGTCCTGCTGATGATGAATTTTTCAAGTTAGGAAATGTTAGACTGTTGTGCTAGGGTCATCTACTCTCCCCCGTCACTCACATGCTATTCATACCAGGGAGTATTTGAAAATGCCTCAAACTTTCTTTGACTCATTCTTATCTATATTATATCTTGTATAAATTAATCATATTTTCTTCTTGGTTTCCCAAGTTCCAAAAATGTTTCTTGTTTTCATATTCTTCTGGTCATTTTAACTGGCAGGTATGTAAATAGAATTGAAATTTGGTGTATGTTTAAGTCAAAAAAATCCTCCGGAAGTTAATTTTTACTTTAAAAAATTATTCTAAAGAGCATTAGTAAAGTTGATTTATAACCTAGGCATAGTCTTATATACTATCCTACTATCCTTTATTTCCACATTTTAGATATATATATATAGTTTACTATTCTGTTATTTTTTTTTTTACTTATGTTTCTAAATAGCTTTCTTTGTGTCACTTTTTATGGTTCATAACCTGTGAATCAAAATTTAAAATTTATATTATTTATTGTCTTTTTACTTGAGACTTAATTAAATCTATAAGGAAACTGCCATATGTTTTTTTCTCAGCATTGCAGTACTTTTTAAAATATAACAACGGTTTTAAATGCCGTTTATTCCCTCTATGTGCACAATTAGTTTAGTTACCTTACCTTCAGTATATAGAATCATGAATTTATAACTGGTTCAACTCTTTAAAAGAATTTCAAAGAAAGTCTGTCTGAGTACAGAAATCTCAACAGAGTTATAGCAGAGAATTTCTGTTTTTTACACAGAGATCCTCACTCAGCAAAGTCCAGTCATGGCCTCCTAGCAATATTGTTTTTTCTCCCAAAGGACAGTCACTCCATCAACTTTGAATTCAGGCTTTTAGAGATAACTACAGCCTAGAGCAAATAAAAGGCTTTGAGAGAACTCCGGGGATAACTGGGCAATCCCTGGTATAACACATGCATCCTTGCTTAGATGATAGCCAAACAAGGCAAAAGAAGTGAAACAAGTGTGCAAGTGGGTCTCCAACTACTTTTTGTTTTTCTTTTCAAACTTTTTCTGTAAGGTGTGTACACTTACTGGAGAGAGAGAGAGAGAGAGAGGAATCATCCAGGGGAGGTCATACTGTAATCCCGCCTCTTCCATTCTCTTCTAGAGATTTTAGCACACACAGGTGCCCAGTGTATGTTTTGAGTCTGAGGCTTGGACTGAAACTGTGCAGTCAGCTATGTGGGATCCACATACCTTAACCACTATGCCACTGGCTCACATCTAACTACTTCTTGATGAAAATTGAATCTTACTGGTATTTCATAAAACAAAATAAAACAAAAACAACCTTGTCTAGAGTTTAAAGTCTATCATTCACCTATAGAATAAATATAATAAATTATCATATTGTGCCCTTAGTATAGACTTAGTCATTCAATAAGCTGCAAGATCCATTTTTACTAATAAGTAGTACGATTGGTTCAGTGAGTTATTTTTATTCATGGAAGCCATGCATCCTCGTTTGAAGATGTGGATGGTTTTGCCTACTCTATGGAGTTGTTTGGATGCACTAATGAGATAATGCCTATTCTGTTTCATAGCATCCATGAAATAGTAGCTATCACTTTAATGGTTATTTTCACAGTAAAGCAGCATTAACTAATCACTACTACCTGCTAGTAAGGGAAAGAATGTTGTAGATAGGCTTCACCAGTATTTGCCAATTTGCCGGATTATATCATAATTTGAAGTGCTTATTAAAAGTACAGATTTCTTCTGGCCATTCTCGTGAACTGTTAAAACTGAATAATAGGGAACTGAGAGGAATGCTTGGAATATGTACTTGATCATCATATTGGGTGCTTCTTGGTGTCAAAATGATTTTGCAAGTAGCACTAGTATACATAAAACTCAATGCTGAGTGATGATTGTCTTCTTCCTTGTTGGTGAAGAACGGTTTTCAGCATTAAAATCAATCTTAGACATGAGTTTACAATCACTACAACATATGCATTCATGACCACCGTCTATGAGTTCAAGTTCACCTTTGCTTCCACATTTAGGACATATATTTTCTTCAAAGTTTTTTTTTCTGTTTTTGAGAAACCATGTGTAGAAAATAGAGGAGCAGGAAAGAAAAGTGAAGGGAAATCAGGAAACGAAGATAAAAATGCAAAGGATGAGGAAAATGACCATTTTGACATAAAATATGCTGAGTTTTCTTTATTCTTTGGTACAGTTCAAATTTCACGAGAGACCAGCAGATGGTGTAATGGTTACGTTGCTGGTCTTCTGCATAGTCAAGTGTAGTTCGAGTCCCGGACTCGGTGGCATAAAATTCATACCAGGTGCTTGTGCATATGTTCCCAGGATCCCAGGAAGAGGATGGAGAAGAAGGGATTGTGGCATGGCACTCCACAGGGGGTGATTTCTCACATTCTGTCTCTCTGGCGAGTGCACGTGTCCTGTAGCAAAAATATCTCTAAAGAACAAATAAATAGATAAACAAATTTCATGACTTCTTTCACATAGCTAAATAGTATGTTTAATTTGTCTTTGTCACATATATTCTTGGAAAATAAACATTGTTTTATGTTCATATATCTCAGTTTATATAAATATTATTGTGATACTCATTTTTATCTTAATTTTTTTTTACTAAAATAGTATGTTCTCAAGAATGACCTGTGTACCACGTATGCATCTATTTTTTTTTATTGCAACATAATGTATTTTACATTTTACTCATCCCAATATAGTTTTGGATTCTCAGGTAATTCTAGGTTTTTTCCACCTCAGACTGTGCTGTGTTTAGTGCTGATTAGCCTGTGGTGTGATTCTGAGACATGCACATCCTCAATGCCTGCAGCATCACAGGGTCAGTGTGCATTTACTTAGTAGGTGTGCTAGCCTGTTTCCCAGCCTGGCTGTCCTAGCCTACACTTCCAGCAGGGCAGCAAATTCCCATCCACACTCGAAATTTCATTTTTTTTTTTTTAACAGTTGCTTGTAATATCTTGTTGTCTTAATTTGCATTTTCCTGAGCATTCAACTTTGAGGCTTCTTTGATGTGATGGTTAGTTTTGGGGAGTTTTGTTTCTAAAGAAGTGCATTTGCTGAGTAATTCCAGTGACATCTGATACTTGCTTTGTACTTGCAAAGAAGCTGCAGTGGGTATTTGGAAAGGCTGTTTCCTGAGTTGCAGCCCCTGTCTTTCCTATCCATATTCACATCTGAGATATTCTTATATAACCTAGTTTATAGAGGTTCTTTCTCAGAGAAAGATAAAGTTGAAAGAAGAAATTGTATGAGCATAGAAAAGTGCTTAAGGCATATCTTCTCCTGGAAAAAAATAACGAAGAATAAAAGGGAATATGTAAGTTAGGATCCCATTAGAGGTGATAAAAGCTAGAGGAGAATGAAAGTATTTTGACTATGTTGCGTCACCCACAGGATACCCGGCAGCATGAGTGACTCATGCTAGCACACACAGAGTCAGAATTAAGTATGAAAATTCAAGGAAAAATGTATACCCTTTCTATGGCTACCCAATTATATCAACTTTTAAAAAGTTCTTTTTTTTTTTGACTCTAACATTAAGTGAGAAATGACTTTTAAATGGTTGAATGGAGCGTCAAGAAATCCAGTGGAGATTAATC
>NW_006159745.1:526883-548734 GCF_000334495.1 Tupaia belangeri chinensis
GGCATTCTAGAAGGAAACAAATATCTATATCTATATCCATATCATCTATATCATCTAAATCTATATCTATTATCATCTCTACATTTCTCTTTCAAGCCTGTTTTAAAGGCTATTGACTAAGAAAGAAAATTTGTGCACTACTTTTTTTTCCTTTTTTTAATAGATTTTTTTCTTTATATTATTTATTTATTTTGCATTCATTCACTGAACCTCATCTCAGTATACATGATGTAACTTCCCATCCAGAATACACTGTAGAGTGGCTTGGTCATACATGTTATCATCACAATTTTCCATTTCATCTCTGGTATCTGCAGTTGCTTTCCATTCCTTTTTTTTTCTCCTACATTTTATTAGTTAACAACATATCTTAATTGATCTAAATACTTTCAATAGCAAGTTCAACTGATATATAAATATCTGTGAACAAATGTTTGACTTTAGGCATGAAACTGTGAGTAGAATGGATGTACTATAAAATAGCATCTAGCTGAGAGGCTATGTAGCTTACTGTGGTCATTAAATAGGTATTTTTCCATATGTTTTTTAATTTCAGGAAAGGCAGTTTTAGCTTTAATAAATCAAAATCAAAAAATGTTAAGAGAGCTTTGCCTAGGACTTAAAGCCAGGCAGCAGGTTAGGATTCTGTTCAAATAGTAGTCACCTGGACCTGTCGACACTTTAAGAGAAGACAAAGATCCTTGTACACTATGTTTTCAACTTCATGTCTTCTATCCATCAGTTGTCTAATAGGAATTGTTTCTAAATATACACTCATTCATGACCATTGCCAATCTTACCTCCCCAGCTACTCTCAAATTTGCCTTTTTTGTATTTGTGTCACTGCAGCTCCATTAAGGATCGTAGTATTCCTTATCTACCTGACTCCTGTCTTAGCCTCCCAAAACTTGTGTCCAGTAATGCCTCTTTCAAGTAAGTACTCCATCCTGTTGCCACAGTGATGCAGCCCAAATGCAAACATGTTGCTCTCTTCTCAATACTTGTTTAATGGTTGCTCATTCTCAGCAAAAGGCACAGACACCCTCAAATGACATGGTAGAGTTTTTTTTTTCTGACCTCGTTTCCTTCTGTCCACCATATCTATTCGTGTTAGCATGGCTTAGTTAAGTTTAGCACTTGGAGATACCAGGCTGTCTCTTGTCCTGGAGCCTTTGTCCTCCTCTCTCGTCTTTGCTTCCCTGAGTAAATCCTGTTCATTCTGTGGGACTCAGGTTTGGGGTAATCAGCTAGGGGTTATTTTCCACACGCAGACCCCACATGGAGGATGAGCTTAGTGTTCTTCTAGGGTACTCCCCAAAGCAGTCATGGAAACCTCAATTAGATTAAACTGCTTAGATTATATTTAAACCTTCATTTATTCTTTCTCTGATGCTATAGTGTAAATGCTCTCCAGCAAGGGAAATATGATTTATTTATATTTTTGTAGGTAGTAACAATGTTATTTTAATGGCAGCCATTAGAATTCTTCTGGAGGAAAGAAGAGTTTTGGTTTAACAAGACACCAACATGGTTGAGATTTTTAGAACTAAAGAATCAAATATTCAATTGTATATTTTTTACTGAACTGCCCTACAATATAATCATCTTCTGTGGTGTTAGATCTTCAGTAAAACAGATAGTAGTCTTGAGGTGGTAAATTGTGAAATAAATTTATTAGAGGTAGTTCAAAGTAATATCGGCTGGAAAAGAGAATATACCTAAGAGTGATAAAATATAGAGAGATGATCAGGAATTCATTGCAAGCAAGAACTGGTTGTCCGGAAGAAAGATAAACTCTTAAAGAATTTTCAGAAATATACAGAGTATTTATTAAGTTTCCTACTATATGTAATTTGATTTTTGAGACAATTTTAGCTCAAGGACAAGGAAAAAAATGTGAAACTGAAAGACGTGGGCAAACTATAAACTATATTTAATTATATGGTAAAGTAAAAAGCTAAAAAAAATTTAAGAAAAAGAAAGAAAACAGATACCATACCAGGTAGAATTGTCCTTTCTTCTGTAGAAACAGTTTACTTCTACACGTCATAAAAGGAATATAACAAAATATAAGTAGTGGTTTATTTTCTGGCTACATTTTTACTTTTCTATACTTTTCCATAGCTGGTATGTTTAATTAAATATCTAAATATTGCTTTCCTGTCAGAAACTTTTAAATTAAAAAAAATAATCATACTGCCATTGATGGTTTGACATCAAAAAGATCATATATCAAGTACTACTTGTTCATGTTTCTCTCACTATTTATTTCTGCTTGAAAAATGGTTTTGAGGACCTAAAAGCTATTAGACAAATTTAGGAGGTGTTTACCACTCTTTTTCTCCTCAATTCTCCTTTGGTCTGTGTCAAAATCCAACTTTAGGCACTTTAAGAAAAGAGTATTTTGGGTATTATGCTCAGTCCTCTTTTCAAAACCTTTTTTCATTTTAAAGAGACTATAAGTGCTCTCAGCTCCAGAATTCGTCTCTGTTGTGTCCAGTGGCATTTCTTACTCTCTATTACAATGACTTTGCTACTATTTTCTTCTAGTGAAGAATGATTTAATCAGAGTTTCATTCCCTCAGAATTTGTGTTACTTCTAAAGTCAAGGCAAAGTGGACAATTTCTTTTTTTTTTTTGGAGAGGTTTTTTTCACTATAGGGCGCGTGCTCTCGCCACACAGACAGAGAGAGACATAGAGACAGAAAGCGAGAAATCACCCCCCAGAGGGGATGGTCACGCCGCAATCCCTTCTCCTCCATTCTCCTCTCGGGATCTTGGGCACACACGCACACGCGCCCAGCGTGAGTTTTAAGCCACTGGGTCTGGGACGCGAACCACAGTCGATTACGTGGGAGTCCAGCAACATAGCCATTATGCTAACTGCTGGTTCCCATTGGACAATTTCTTGATAACCTGTTACTCTGTAAGTCATTTTTAATTGTTTTATTTATTATTTACATTTAACCACCATACATCTTTATAGTATACAAACATGTTTTTTTCCCAGCACAAATACAGTGCATATCAGTCAAAACAAAGACATTATCCTACACATTATTTTCTGCAAATAACTTTTAATTTTTGTGTCAAATGTGTTTTTTTCCATTCTCCTTCCTCCTTCTATTACCCACCTCCACTATTTCTACTATCCACAGTTGCCCTCCCTGCTATTATACCTTCCAATTTTTTAGTTTCTGTTGCAGAGAGTGGATATTTGGTGTATATTGAACAGGGACATACACAGTCTGTCTTTCACAGTCTGAATTGCTTCATTTAGAATTAAGTCTTCCATATGTGTCCACCTTGTATCAAATGTCAGTGTCCCATTGCTTTTTTTTATGGCTAAACAGTATTTCAAATGGTATATGTACCCTATTTTTACAGTCCACTAGTCTATTTTTGCACATTTGAGTTGATTCCATGTCCTAGCAATTGGATATAATGCTGCAATAAACATAGATGTGCAAGTGTTTTTCTGACTGAGAGTTTTCCCATCCTTTGGATAAATTGCTAGGAATGAATTGCTAGCTTGTATGGTAGTTCTATGTGTAGGTTTCTGAGGAACCTCCGTACCATTCTCCATAGTGGTTGTACTAATCTGTAAGTAATTTTACTCTTCCTCTACCTACCCGCCTCTACATTGACTAATATAATGTATTGGTCTTACCTAAAAAATAGCTCTCAAACCTGTGGCCTGTACTGTCTGGGCACTGCAATAATTTGGTATTTTGTTATTGTTTCCTATAGGCTTGTCCAAAGACTGGTTTCTTTGTCTTTAAATATTTCCCTTACAGTTACTTATTAAATAGTCAAAAGAATGAATTATCTTTTTGCAATATAAATTGGATTATGACATCCCTTCTCTTAAATAAAAAAGGTAAATTATGATGATTTAATAGCATATTCAGAAATACAGTTTTAAATATAGTTTAGGGGCCAGCAGGTAGTGTGATGGTTAAAAGCTCTGGACTCCCATGTGGCTGACTGTGGTTTGAGTCCCAGACCTGATGGCTTGCTTTCTCTTTTTCTCTCTCTCTCTCTTTTTCCTCTTCTCTCTCTCTCTGTGTCCCTCTCTAGTTAAAATAAAAAAATAAAATTAAATAAATAAAAGTTAAATAAAATAATTCTTATAAAACCTCTGCTTTTAGAAAATATGTCATTTAAATCTTTCAGCATATTACATAATATTTTAAAAATTTAATCCTACTGTACTTTTACAATATCACCTTTTATTGTTCTCTGTCATTTTTCTAGTCCCCAGACATTTTATCTTCCCTAACATTGTATTTGCTTTCCATATACGATTACCTCTTCCAAGAATTATCCACCACTGCATACCTCTGAATAAGTCCTACTCCTTCTGAAAATCTCAGTTCATTTAGTATATTCCATGTGTATAGTTCTGTTTCTCATCATGGTTTTCTTTCTCACTATGGTTCTTTCTGCCATGCTAATCCAATCCAGCATTTTTCCCTTTACACATTACAGTACCTAGAACATCGCTTTATAAGTATTTATTAATATACATATCTTACACAGGTCAGCAAATGGTGTGGTGGTTAAGGTGCTGAACCTGGTGGCTTGCTTTTTCACCCTTCCTCTCTATCTCTCTTTCTTTCTATGGCAAAACTCATGTGAAAAAAAATATAATTCTTTAAAAATATATACATAGTTAACCATGATTCCCTGATGTTATTGATGACCTATATCTTGTCAACTCTACAGTTAAAGAACCAACATATAGTTTCCTAAAAAATGATTCAGAAACAAGATAATATAGTACAAAATTGAGCTACAGCATGGAATTATTTAGAAAGATCTTTCTCCGAGTCATGTAATGTGGCAGCATCATTCTTTTTTCCTTAACCTTTAGAAATGTGAAGTAGGAAGGATCTGCAGATATGCAAGTTCTCTCTTCAAGATGGTTGCCCATTCTACTAATATATTATGTTGCTCCTTCTTATGGTCTGATACTGAGTTTTTCCTAAGGGTTTGGCCTAGAGATTTAGTTAACATTTTCTTTTAAGTATTAAGTAGGAATTATTCTAGGTTTTGCTGACTATCCTTAGTACTTTGCTGTTGTAGCTAGGAAGCAACTGTAGGCAACATGCATGAATGAGCATGACTCTATTCCTGTAACAGTTTACAAAACTGGCTGTAGTGTTCTGTACTGTAGGCTCTAGTTTTCTGATCAATGGTCCAGATAAAGGGTTTAGATGAATAATCTAGACCTGTGGTCCAGATTATGATGGCTATAGGCTGACTCATCTGCCAAAGGGTGAACTAGTGCTGAGCATCCAAGCTTCCTGTGATGACTGGCACAGTGAAATCCATGACAGACCTCCTTGGAAACCCGACAGTGGCTGATCTCATTAGGGTTCTGACAATAAGTAATCTCAATAAAGTTTCTATGATAGTCACAAGTCAGAGTGGGTTCTCTGAAAACACCTTATAATACCATCACCTCTGGAGTAAATCCTGAGCTTGCCCACAGCTTTTAGCAAGAAATGTGCTGCCTCTCAGAAATCATACTTGCAAGTCCTCCTACCTATTCTAGTGGTCAAGGTACATGTTAGGCCCTTCAATACTTTGCAAACCCTTGCTTAGAAAACTAAGTTCTTGCTAGATGTCTCCCAGACAGAGCAGCCCCTCTGGCAATAACAGCAATTTTGCTCAAGCCTTCAGGACTGTTATAACAATGTTTACATACATATAAAACATTTACACGCACATGCACACACACACACATCTTAAAATGTGATGTCACAATTTATAAACAAGTTTACAGAAAGTCTACAGGATTTCTGAAAGAATATGTAAAGAAGATTCCTAAAAAAATACATTTAATAAGTACTTCAGAGGCACAAAATATTTCAAATTGCATTTTAAATTGGGTTTTGTTTAATGAAGTATAGAGCATGCTTTTTGTAAGGCTTTACCCATAGCATGTTTTCTCTAGGTGTTCATGAAGTGGTCCACACTACTACTAATTTTGAGAATATTAATGACCTCTGTTAACAGCATGCAAAAATGACATCTTGCTAATGAATATTGTTAAGTCCTAAGTTGGGAATGCAGAGACACAATATTATCTGTTCTTGTTTCTCAATCAAACTCAACCTCAGGGGTGGCATATCCTGAAATGTCAATACCATTTCTTCTAATGCATTTGCATGAAAGGGAAAGGGGTAGTTATAAAATGTAACATATAATTATTCAAAACTTTGTTTCATGAAACATTACTTCTTTGCTCCTCCTGCTTATCTGTGTCCAGTTTTCACTGGCCTCTCTTATTTCAGAGGACACAAAAACACTCTTCCAAGTCACTCTCCTTGGACATCACCTTCGCTGTCGTCCTGTTCTGTGACTCCACTCCTGCCATGGTGAGTGAGCACCTTCCGAAGTAGCATCTGCCAGCAAACAACTGTTTCTGAAAATCTCAATGTGACATCCGAGAAAACAGATGAGCTGAAGAAACACTGTTGTTCTATCTGGGAGGACAAGTTCAAGGTGGCCAGAAAATTTTTGAGAGATCTAAGCAAAAATAGATGGATTAGGAACTTATTTTTAACATTATGTTTCTTTTATTGCTCTCTCTTTTTAATTTTCATTTATTTACTTACTTCCTAAGATTTCTATTTACATATAATCGGTAAATATATTCATGGGCTACATTATGGCTTTATAAAGCATGAATACAGTGTATAATGTTCAAATCAAAGATATGCCCATATTTATCTTCTTTAACATTGACATCATGTTTCCTCTGGGAATACTAGAAATGATTGACTTTCAAAATTTCTCTTCAAATTATAAAGATCTTCTTCCTGGTAACGATTTTACTCCCACTACTGTCAAAAGATAATGAGAGGAGAGTAAATGTGGTATGTGCGTATATATATTAAAATGTGAAGAAAGGAAAAACAAATAGAATTCCCATCATAAAATTTATTATCCTTTGTTTTGAAAACAATGTTTTATTTCCTTTTTATAAAATGTTTTCCAAATATATACAAAGGGTCTTTAAAAAAATTTATGAAAAATGTGCACCCGTACAAACTTGTTCTTTGACTCCATTTTCCATGAGCTTTTGGAAGCCCATTCATAGAAAATAAAAAGAAAGTAATAATTTATTTGTAATTATAATGAAAATTAAACAGAGAGAGCTCCAGAAAATACCAAACTAACCAAATCAGTCAGTAATGAATCTTCAAAAACAAACAACAAAACAAAACAAAACAAAGTCAGGATTTATGACTCCTAACTCATTCTTTTTTTTTTTTATTTTTTTGGAGAGGTTTTTGCTATAGGGTGCGTGTGCTTGCCAGAGAGAGACATAGAGACAGAAAGCGAGAAATCACCCCCCAGGGGGGATGGTCACGCCGCAATCCCTTCTCCTCCATTCTCCTCTTGGGATCTTGGGCACGCACGCACGCGCGCCCGGCGTGAGTTTTAAGCCACCAGGTCCGGGACACAAACCGCGGTCGACTACATGGGAGTCCAGCGACATAGCCATTACGCTAACTGCTGGTTCCCCAGAAACAAAGCAGTTTTAAAAATTTTTTTTTTTTAACGTTTCTTCTGCATGCTGTTTAGCTCAGTAGTCAGCCTCAGTTTGGATTATATATTTCTTTTCTTCCAAGTTAAAAGTCATTAGCAAATGCAAGAGAATTAAGTGGCTGCATTTAGACTGCAGAGCCAATTTCCATATCCACTTTTAACATTTCCGATTACTCAGTACATTGTTTACTTATTCTTCTAAGTAGCAAGATGAGAAGCCATGGGAGCAAAGAAGAGAGAGAGGTAAAGTGCTGCCTTCAAGTCTGTCATCAACCTGTTGCCCCTTCGCAGCGGTTTTGAATGGTGTATCAGTGTTACTGCAGTGGGGACACCTCTTCCAAAGTATCTGGAAATTTCTGACAATCCATAAAGGAACTGGCTTTGTTTGGGAAGTACCAGACTAACTTTTAGATGCTTCTCTCTTGGGTGGAGTGTGTGAGATACCCTCTCTTTTTGCTCACGTGCTGGGGAAGCTCAGAGTCATGCAGTCTCTTTTAGTCACTTGTCTGCTGGGATGCATATGGGCGAGTTCTGAGGTTTTCAACCCTTTGGGCCTATTACTGAAGAAAAAGATCCTCACTTTTTTTTTTTTTTTTTTTTTGGTTCAAAGTCTTACAGATGCCCTTGATATACTTCAGATAAGCATGAATCAAATCTAAGGAACTTTTGAAGTTTGCTCATTAGTCCACTCAAAGAAATAAGAAAAAAGGCAATTTCCATATTAGATTGAATGTCATTTTGCAGCCATGCTGTACCGAAAACCTTGTGTCTAGCACATTTCAAGCTGCCAATCTTTATGAGTGATTTCCTATGAAGAGCTTAGTAGTTGTGCCCCAGAAATGGGCGGAGTATGTGGACTTTCCCCGGTGTAATGAAAGCCCATTGTAGAAGGACAATTCATGGTGTAATTTAAAAGCCTTTTAAAGCCCAGCACCTTCACCACTAATTGCTAGGCAAGGCATTACCATCAGAGGCTCAGACTGCTCTTTAAAAGGTTTTTAAATGATGGTGTGAGGAAATAAAGCCTTGTCATCTAAAAGCTTTTTCAAATGTGCTCTTCTTCCTTATGCTGGAAGCAGCAGTCCAGACTTTGCACATAATGAGGCTGTGAAAGGCTGGTTAGTGTCTGCTGCTGGAAGAAGGGACAAAGAATGAGGGCTAAAGTGAATGGGAGCTTTCTTTGCATTGTGTGTAGCTTACATTTAAGTGAAGAGAGAACTTATGGAATAGCACTGAGACCAGTAGCCAGAGGTCAGCGTTTCCTTAATCCATTGCTCTTTTACTCCAAGCAACAGGAGGAATTGAAGAGAAGGCAGGTAGCTGTCATATATTAAAGATGACACAATAAATAACATTAATGAAAGAATGATACCGAATGAAAATGAAAAAGAATGATAGCTCAATGATACCAAAAAAACACTTTATTTTAACTATTAGAAAATAATCATTTGAATGGCTAACATTATATATTTTTATAAAGATACTTTTTTTGTGGTATACTTTTTGCTTGGTCTAGTTTATTTTTTAATTAAGTATTCAAATAACAACTAAAAATGGGGTATCGAATTAGTTACCAAACTAAATTTATTCAAATATTTTATCACTCTCAAGTGTTTCATGACCGTCGCCATTTGGGAAGACTAACTCTTCCTTTAATAAATATTATTTCAGGTATAAAGTTTTACTTTTTGCCCTGGTCTTGCCTATTGTCTTGCTCTTTGGTTGAAAACACTCAATGTAGAAAACAGAAGGGTGGTATGCCACAGTGGTAATGTTTTTAAAAATATTTCTTATTCTAAGGTGTATTAAAGCTGCATTATTTATCTATTTTCAATGATCCACTATTTCTTGTAAAGTTTCTGTGTTATGCAGATTCTTAAATATTGTTAACTTTTCCTTTTAATATAAACTACAATGTATTAAGATATTTACTGAATTTATTACTTGTCTTAAACCATTTTGCTGCTATAACAGTATAGCTGAGACTGGGTAATAAACAGAAATGTATAAGCTCACAGTTCTGGAGTTTGGGAAGTCCAGATCACAGGGACAACATCAGGCCAGGCCTTCTTGCTATATCAGTCTATGGTGGAAAAAGGAAAGTCCAGAGAGAGGTAAGATTGAATTTAAAGTATCAAGCCTTTTAATAATCAGTTCTAATGCATTCATGAGAGTGGAGCCTTTTTGACCTAAACACTTCCCATACCATTGCATTGAGGATTAAGTTTCTAAAACTAGACTTTAAGGTGATATATTCGAATGATAGCAATGAGCTATCTCAAAAATATCTTTAAAGTGACACAATATAAATACAAAGAAGAAAATTAGTGACATATGAAAATCAGCAGTGTAAACTTTCTAATTAAGCATTAAGTTTATCTATATGATTCTCAGCTACTAGTGCCAAAAAGAAAGGCTAATAGTCTCTTCTAATATATGACAAAGGGAAGTCCAAGCTTTTCTTTTTCCTCAAAGAAATGTCTTTGCGACTAATTAAAAATAAGAAAATGATGGATATGTCCTATGTCCTTTAATTTCATTAAAATTACAGGCTAGAATTAGGTTTGCAGAAGAAGTTTATGGTTTCACTAAAAAAATAGATTTTTGAATATAAAGTCTGGTTCTCTGTTTGGTTCTCTATCTGCCATCTGATATCTCAGAGGCTTAGAGGCACTTGAATTAGGATTTCAATTCAGAGAAAATAGGATTTTGGGAGCCACTGTCCTTGTGCTATTGAAAATAGCAACATGTCAAAATAAAACTAAACAAAGAAAAAGAAGGAACAGCCTATGGTTTCAGTGAACAGTGAACAGTGTATGCTATGTTTTTAAAAATTTACTATAGGGAGAGTGTACTTGTCAGAGAGAGACAGAGAGAGAGAGAGAGAGAGAGAGAGAGTAAGGATACCCTTCCAGTGGTGGTGGTGGGGGGGGATGATTGACCATATCACACTACCTTCCCTTCCACTTTCTTCTTGGGATTTTGGGCACACAGGCACATGCCTCTAGTGTGTTTTTCAGGCTGCTGGTTTGGGACTTGAGCTACACGGTCAGCCATGTGAAATCTAACTATTTTAAGCATCACACAACTGGCTGACCCTAGTATATGCTCTTTAGAAACTTCTGCAAATTGAAATTTTATTTTCTGGGCTAGGCAGTGGTATAGCAATAACACATCTGACCTCTCTTGGAATAGTTCCTAGGTTTGCATCCCCAAATCTCCCAGATCATTTGATCATGCCTGGTGTGTGTGTGTGTGTGTGTGTGTGTGTGTGTGTGTGCGTGTGTGTGTCTGTGTGTTCATGATTCAGGTCAGCTGAACCTTGGGGTGGATTGCAACATAAAGACTCTGTCGGTGGTCTAAAGACCCAGGTAAAGATGGAATTTATTTTCCTTCCTTACAACTAGTTGCGACCATGTGTCCAAATTTCAGCCAATGAAATTCTATCTCTATCTCTTCTATTACAGAAGAAATAACTAAAAACATTTAAAAAAATTCCTTCTTAGTAAAGTGGACTATCTTTTTAAACTATATTAAGAACACTAGATATGAGGGAACTCTGAGCTTTCTAACTCAAGTGAGGATCCTTCTGAAATCCAAATAAATTCACTCTGGTTGATAAAATAACTGGATTTTCCCAGGATGGTCTTTGTAGAAGTGCACAGTGCACATTAAGCATTTGTTACTATGTAAGTTACACTAGCCCAGTCAGTCTAATACCATCTATTTTAAATGAAAATATCATGCTTTGTGAGAAAAGGGCACATACCCCTTTACCATGAAGCACACAGAAGCAGTCAGTGGAGACCAGAAGTCAACTGTACCTTTTGGGGGCACTGTTTGAGTTAAGCAAATATTGTTGCTTTAAGCATGAATGAAATAAATGTTCAAATCAGGGGATTCAATATTACTCTATTGGAAGTGAATCTGATTTTTGACGACCAAAAAAACCCTGCTATGCTGATTCAGTTGGTGACCTTTTTTAAAAAATCAAAAGGCAGATCTGCTTCTATTTCATACTAAAGTCAGACTATTCTGGTTGTCCTGATCATCATTTCCAGCATTCTGAGAGAAGGTCAGAAGGTTCTGTCATGCAGGAAGGATTGCTGTAGATTGGGGGAATTATAGTGCCATCAGTTTGGCTTAAGCCTTTTGTATTTTCGCATTGACTAGCTAAGATACCATCTTCTCTGTTAAATGAGCTTGATTAAATTCCTTAGCTACCTCTGGTTGAATAGAAAGTACTCCTGCATTTTCTTTTGTCTATTAGTGATTATAAAATAACTGGAACTGATTTCTCCTATTCCTATCTATCCTCCTTATCTTATTTTATCACTGTACGTTGATGAAAAAGTTAGATTTACAGAAGATATCAACTACATAGTCACCACTATTAATGTTGCAGAAAATTATGCCCAGCAAAATCTGATGTCTGCAGAAAAACAAAACAAAACAAAACAAAACAACAAAACAAAACATAGCAAATGCCTAGAAATGCAAAGTCATTTCTAGACATGAAACTAGTATATGAATAGAATGAAACATTCTTTGTTTTGTCCACTCGTTATTCTGTTTTATTCTTAATATAGAAAAATAGGCTCTTAGTAATGAGCTGCTTGCTTTACACATCCTTCAGATTATTATGGGCACTACTCATAAGTTTAGGATTTAGAATGGGAGGTTTGATTCTGTTATGTAACTAGTTGTGTGGTCATAAGACATTCACTTGATTCCTTCTCAGTCTATATGTATCTAAAATAGGAATAGTAATTCACACCTTAAAGTTTTTCTGTATTAGATATTACAATGTATAAAATGTCTAGGCTCTGTAGCATGCCTTCAAAATATATTAGGTACCTCTGGCTGCTTTTTCATAGCTTTCCATAAAGCTAACCAATAAACATAATATAAGAATAACACCCCCTCACCCAAGCCACTACTATGGCATTCTGCTTTGACATCTAGAAGAGTAAACAATAAACTGAAAACAGTGATTTTCTTTGAGAAGTGGCATTATAAGTGTGTAGTTATATGGGAGGTGATATTTGTGTTGTCTAGTGTTCCAGTTTTCTAAAATAAGAATTCACGTAGGCATCACTGATGTATTAAAGAGTACAACAGGCCTTGCCACCTTGCCACGTGCCAATATGCTGCACTTGCAGACTGAGACCACACTCGAGGTGTAGGTTCTATCCTGGTCCAGCCTGAATGCTGAATCAGTGGTGTGCACCTGTAATTCTAGTGATCTGAGGCTGCAGCAGGAGCATGAGCTTGAGATTGGTCTGGGCAACATGGAAAGTTTGTCTTAAAAACAGCCACTTCTGACAACATATGCATGTAGTCAGTTGGACGTTTGCAGCAGGAGGATCTTGACTGGTGAGACCCTATTTTAAAATGCATAAACAAATTTAAAAATCTACTATAAACTAAGTGTAATCAATGTCGTGTGAAGAGACTTCAGAAAGATCATAGAACATGGAATGAAGAGCTAGTCTGTGGCGTGCTGGTTAATGAAACTTGATCCTGCATGGCTGACTTTGTGGTTCCAGTTCCAGACTCAGTTTGCTGGGCTGGTGTGTGTTCATGCCCAAAGTCCTGAAACGAGGGAGAAATGGAGAGGAAGCAATTGAAGTGTGATCATTCCTAATGAGGAATGCTTGCTTTCTTTCTCTCTCTTTCTCTTTTTCTCAACCAAGCACATGCATGCTCTGGCATAATTTTTTAAAGAAAGAAAGAAAATAGAATTAAACGAGTTTATTTTGGTGCAAGCATTTTTGAAACCTATACATAGTTTTTTTTTTTCATAATAAGCATTTTCTATAAACTTTTTGAAGACCTCACATGTATCTTATAAATGTTTCAATAATTCCAAAGTAATTGATGAATTATAGAGGTCTTGCTGTACAATATATTCTTAAAAAGTAAGAGAGAAAATAAGATAAAAGTAGGAGAAAATGAGGAGAGACAGAGAGAATGAGAGAGAGAGAGGAGAGAGACAGAGAGAGAGAGATAAAGCACACACAATGGGATATAGTCACACTGCAATCCTTTTTCCTCCATTTCTCTATTCTGTCAGGATTTGAAATATGCATGCACATGCACTTTCTGTGATTTTCAAGCCATGAGGGCTGAGATTCAAACAACAGCAGGTGGGGCTAACAAGTGGCATGGTGGTTAATGTGCTGAATTCCCACATAGTTAATGGTAGTTTGAGTCCTGGACCTGGTGGCTTGCTTTCTCACTTTCTCCCTCTCTCTCTGGTCAAATTCAAAACAATGATAATAAATAAAATAAAATAAATAATCATCGAAACAAAACAAACTACAGTAGGCTGCATGGATCCAACTCCAGATGCACTGTGCTTAATTGACTGCACTACCAGACCTGCCCCGACTATTTTCTTTTGCACGTGGACACTCAGTTGTCCCAGCACTTCCTGTTGAAGAAATTATTCTTTCTCTATGGAATGAATTTGAACTTTTGTCAGAAGTCAACTGGCTAGATGCATGGGGTAAATTTCTTGGTTTATATGGGCATCCTTATGTGATTGCTGTGGTTTGCAGTGTTTTGAAGTCAGAAAGTGTGTGTCACACAACTTTATTTTTCCTTCTTAGGATTGTTTTTGCTATTTGGAGTTCCTTATGAACTTCAGTGTCCTTGGGAATTACAAGATTGGCTTTTACATTTCTGCAAAGGAGAGACAGAAGAGCGAGAGGAGATTTTGGAATTTAAATAGAGATTTATTGTATCTGTAGATCACTACCTCAACTTTTATTTTTTGTTTTTTGTTTTCTAATCATGAAAGATTTCATCTTAGCATTTTTATTTCTACAAATCCAGAAGAATGCCCCTATTTTCATTACTAATAATGTTTCTTTGCACCTTCTCTCTCCTCTCTCTTTCATTTATTTATTTTTTGGTCAGACTATCTAAGGGTTTGCTACTCTGTTGATCTTTTCAAGAATCAACTTTCGGAGTCATTGATTCCTTTTACTTCATTTCTATTCTTTATTTTATTTAGGCCCACTTCAATCTTTATCATTTATTTCCTCCCATTAACTCAGATTTTGTTTGCACTTCTTTTTTCTAGTTCTCCAAAGTGTAAAGTTAGATTTCTGTTGTGAGATCTTTTTTCTTCTTCAATGTAAGCATTTACACCCACAGATTTTTTTCTAAGCCCTGGTTTTCCTATATCCTGTAAGTTTTGTATATTATGCTTTTATTATAATTTATCTCAAAGTATTTTGTAATTCTCGTGATTTATTCTTTGAACAACTTGTTGTTGAGTGTTATTTGAACTCCACATGTTTGAGAATTCTTTTTTGTCTGTAATTGATTTCCATCTTTATTCAAATATCTTTATTCAAATATGTTTGGATAAGATGCTTGATATGATTTCAGACTTTCATAATTTATTGATACTTATTTTTTAGCCTAATGTAAGTTTTATCTCATAGAATGTTCTTATTCTGCTATTTTGAAGTGGAGTAGCCTATATATGTCTTTTAGGTCTATTTGTTTTATAGTGTTGTCCGAGTTCTTTATTTTCTTATTGATCTTCTGTCTGGATGTTTTATCCATTATTGAAAGAGACAAATTAAAGTCTCCAGCTATTATTGTCGAACTTCGTATTTCTTAATTTATCAACATCTGCTTCATGTATTTTTGGTGTCTGTTCTTTTGTACATACATGTTTATAATTGTTATACCTTCTTGTTGAATTGATCCTTTTTCTATCTATACATAATGTCCTTATTTCTCTCTTTTTACAGTTTTTGACTTAAAGTTATTTTTATCTTTTGCATATTGACATTCTAGCTCTCTTCCAGCTATTTCTTTTTCTTGTGATATCTTTTTCTATCCCTCATATTCTACCTAGTTGTATCTTTGGATCTAAAATGAATCTCTTGTGAATAGTATACAGTTTGATTTTAATAAACTTGATTTTGCCAGTCTTTGCCTTTTAATTGGAGAATTTAAACTATTTACTTTTAAAATACTATTCACATTTATAGTAGCTATTAATAAGAAAAGACTGACTGCTACCTCACTGCTATTTATTTTCTGTTTGTCTTATGCTTTTTTTGTGTCCTTTTTTGTTATTGTATTCTTTTGTCTTTGATTTTCTTGTAAAGCATTTGGTGTCTTTCTCACTTAGGTAGAGTGTTTATTAAATGCAGTTTACATTTAATATGTTAAAGTTTTAAAAATCTCATTTGAATTGTTTAAGCTCAAACATTAGATTCAAAACTAATTGCAATTCATTTAAATAGACTAGAAACTAACTCTGCTCTTGCATTTTTCTGCTCCCTTATTAATGATATTGTCACAAATTATGACTTCATATATTTGTATCCAGTAACATATAGATTTATAATCATCCCTATGTGCTTGTCTTTTAAATGTTGAAAGCAATGAAGAGTGAACTTACAAACTGAAGATGTATAATTCTGGCTTTCTATTGACCGTCACTGGAGATTTTTATTTCTTCACATGACTTCACGTTACTGTCTCATGTCCTTTCACTTTAACCTGAAGGAGTCCCTTCAGTTTTCCTTGTAGTGTAAGTTTAATGGTAATACATTCCTTTAGCTTTGGTTTATTGAAGAATATTTAGCTTTCTCATTTTTGAAGGGCATTTGTTTTACATAGAATTCTTGGTTGATTGATTTTTTTTGCTTTTAAAATATATTATTCTATTAACTTCTATCTTCTATGGTTTCTGATAAGAAATCAGTTTGCATCTTTTAAGGATCACTTGCATGTTACAAGAATCTTCTCTATTGCCACTTTCAAGATTCCCACTGTCAGTGGCTTTTGACGATTTGATTATTTATTTATTTGTTTGTTTGTTATAATTGTTACAGGCCATGTGTGCTCACCAAAGAGAGAGACAGAGAGAGAAAAGGAAAGGAAAGTGAAAAAGCGCCCCCCCTCCTCCAGGGGGGCTGTCCATGCCACAATCCCTTCTCATTCTCTCAGGATTTTGGGCAGGCACACACATGTACCTGGTGTGTTTCTCAACTTATGGGTCCAGGAATTGAACTGAAGACAGCATAATTGGCCATGTGGATTCAGTTGCCTTAAGCACCATGGACTGGCCCAACAATCTGATTCTAAGTGTCTCAATGTGTGATATATTTCTTTATCTTACCTAGAGTTGGGTCAAGATTTTGGGACTTACAAATTTGTGTATTTCATCAAATTTGGGAAATTATAAGCCATTATTTTAAAGAAATATTTTCTCCACCTTTTTTGCTTCTACATCTGTCATGTTTATAGTATAACCATTGGTCTACTTTATTATATCCTACAAATCCCTTAGCTTTGTTCTCTTTTTTCCTTTCTGTACTTTTAGTGATAATTTTTTTTCCTATTTTCAAATTTTCTGATTTTTCTACTGCCTAATTAAAGAATTTCATCTTCTCTATTGAACTTTTACTCCCAATAATTAAACTTTTCTGCTTTAGAATTTCTATTTGGTCCTTTAAAAAATCATTTTTTTCTTCGATATTCTTAGTTTTGTTTATGCATCATTTTTTTTTTCTAATTTAGTTTAGTTCTTTGCCCATGTTTCTCTTTAGCTATTGGAGAAAATTTAAGACAGTTGTTTCAAAACATTCATCTAGCAACTCTGTTCTCTGGGCTTTCTGATGAGTAATCTGTATAAATCTTTTTCCTTCAAGTAGGCCACACTTTCCTGTTTCTTTATACACCTTTGTATGACACAGAGGTAAAGAAGATAGACAACAAAGAATGAACATTGTACAATTCTTTTTATTTAAATTAAAATAATGGCAATTATAGTGAGAGCAGATTAGTTGCTGCCTAGGGATGAGTTGAGGAATGAATAGATTATAAATGGTTACAAGCATACTTTGGAGGTAGATGTTTTCTTAATTGCAGTAATGGTTTCATATTGTATCTCTATTTCAATACTGATCAAATTGTACACTTAAAGTATGAGAAGCTTATTGTACTTTAATCATACCTCAATGAAGTTGAAAACAAGGATTTGAAAACAAACAAACAAAAAACCCATTTATAATTAACTTTATAAAAAGTCTGTTTTGAAAAGTCTTCCCTTTACACCAAAACAATTACTGTTTTAGTATGGCTTGAGACATGTGGCCATGTAGGCTTTATTGCTGAACCTCAGATAAACTACTTTTAAAAATTGTTATGGACTGGGAACCAGCAGTTAGCGTAATGGCTATGTCGCTGGGCTCCCACGTAGTCGACCACGGTTCGCGTCCCGGACCCGGTGGCTTAGAACTAAGGCGTGCGTGCCCAAGATCTAGAGAGGAGAATGGAGGAGAAGGGATTGCGGCATGATCATCCCCCCTGGGGGCGATTCCTTGCTTTCTGTCTCTATGTCTCTCTCTGTCTGGCGAGCGCATGCGCCCTATAGCGAAAACCTCTCCAAAAATAAATAAATAAATAAATAAATACATAAATAAATACATAAATAAATAAATAAATAAATATTTAAAAAATTGTTATGGACAGATACAAGATGTGGTATAAAGGTATACATATTAGTCTGCTTGGATTATCACAAAGAATACCAAAGATTGGGCAGCTTAAACAATAAAAATTATTATTTTTTTTTTACTGTTTCAGCTACTGAAAGTCTAAGATCAGGGTGCCATCTGGGTTGGTTTCTGGTGAGGCCTCTCTTCTCAGCTTGCAGATGGCAGCTTCTTATGTCCTCACATGACCTTTTTCTGTCCACAAGGAAAAAAAAAAAACAACTCACTGGTGACTCTTCCTCTTCTGATAAGGACATCCGTGATATTAGATGAAGATTCCATCTTTATTACTTAATTTGTCCTTAATTATCTCTTTAAAGGTCCTACTTCTTTCCTTGTTGGGTGTGCGTTTGCTCTCTCTGTCTTTCTCTCCCTCCGGTGTGCGCATCGCCCTCTGACAATAAAAATACGAATAAAAATAAAGGTCCTGGGGCCACCCAGCTGGTGTAGTAGTTGAGGTGCTGGACTCGCACATAGCCAACTGTGGTTCAAGTCCTGGTCGTGGTGACTTGCTTTCTCACTTTCCCTCTCTCTCTCACTCTCTGGTGAGTGTACATGCCCTGTGACAAATTGAAAAGAACTAATAGTAATAATAAAAAATAAATTGAATAAATAATTCTTTAAGAAAAACTCTTTATCACCAAATATACTAACTTTGAGAGTTGTGGCTTCAGAATATGAATTATGGAGGTACACAGTTCAGTTCATAGCAGCATTTGACAGGGAAATAAAAAGAAAAAAAATATTTCAGCAGGGTGATTTTTCTGAGCCATATTGTCAAACAGTGCCAATGTGAAAATTAAAATGAAAGACACTATTTTTTTTTAACATTATGAGTTTGTAATTACAAAACAGATTGTCATCATGATTATTCCATTTTTTACCTTAATCAGCCTTGTCTCTTCCCCAATTTTGTCTCTTACCTTTCATTTTGTTATGTTTTGTTTTGGTTGAGCATGTGTGCTTGTTCAAAAGAGACAGAGTCAGAGGGAGAGGGGAAGTGAGAAATCACTTCCTGGGGAGGATAGCCATGCCACAATCCCTTCTCCTCCATTCTCCTCTCAGGATTTTGAGCGTCATGTACTTGCACTTGGCATGACTGTTAAATTGCTGGAACTCACACCATGGTCAGTCATGTGGTAAGTCAATGCCTTAACCATCATACCCCCTGCTGGCCCACCCTTCTTTTTCATCTTCCTTTTTTCTTGTAAGTTCATCCATTATTTCTTTCGGGAAAGAGAGAGAGAAAGACATCTGATTTTGTACTTTCAGAGAGAAAGTGAAAGAGTGGAACTGTGAGCCACCCCAAGCCTAAGCAAGCTTAGATCATGGGCATGTGTGTGCCCAGCTTGTACAGGGAGGTCACAGGAAGTAAACCTGGGACCTTTCCATGTGGACCCAGCATCACGGAGCACTGTGTCATCTCTATCTATTATCTATCTATCTATCTATCTATCTATCTATCTATCATCTCTATCTATCTCTATCTGTATCATCTCTATCTCTAATCTATCATCTATCTATTTATCATCTATATCTACCCATATCTATCTATCTATCTATCTATCATCTATCTATCTATCTGTTCATTTATTCTTCCAGTGCTTCCACATAAAGTTATATGTTGAAAGAAAAAGAAAAGCACACACAGAGACATAAAACAGAAACCTTCCCTCATGAAGGAGTAAAAGATGCTCAAACCCATTCAAAACTGTATGTCACACTGTGAGCCAGAATCCACCAAAAAGAAGAGAATTCTCTTTTTCCACATAATTAGGTGCCACTTGTTTAAATTTTCCCTTCAGGCCCAGAAAAATAGAGTTTTAGAAGGAAAACTCTTAAAGAGAAAGAGATGAAAAATAAATGTTTGATTTCTTTTTTTCTTTAAATTTTTTAAATTTATAAGAAAAAAGTTTTCTTGTTATAAAGGATAGTATGAAGCTGATTGTACATTTTTGCATTTTATATCTAAAACAGTATTAATTTGTATTTTACTAATAAACTTTTTAAGTTCAGAGTTTTGTTTTAGTTTTTGTTTGTCTTAGATTTTTTGTCATAGGATGCTGGAGAGAGACAGAGAGAGGGAGAGTGAGCAGTCAGCCCCCAGCAGTCATGTCTCAATCCCTTCTCCATTCCCCTCACAGACTTTTAGGCACACACACATATGCACCCAGAGTGATTTTCAAGTCACTGAGTTTGGAACTTGATTGAGAATCAGGAGCCTATCTTCTTGAAGGCTAAGTCCTGTGGTCAGTCTTAGGAACAGAAACAGATTGGACCAGGACTCATTCCAGCCATAACAGTGAGAAAGCCAAAAGGCTGACCCAGGGATAAGGACAGGGTTTCTTTTTAAACTATGGAGTGCTGGTCCTTATGAAATGAGAGATATTGTTCCCACTCAGATATTTTTGTATTGTGCTATTATTTGTGAAATAATTACTCATTTTACATGTTATTTATTGTTTTACTTGACAAACTTGATATGCTGCTAATGTGACATTTTATTATCACTTAATATACTTCATAATACTTTTTTCTGTGAATTCGGATATCATGTTGGATAAACTCCTAAAACGAACATCTTGCTCTTTGGAGATACTGTACAGGATTTTAAGTGAAAAACACATTTTTGATTTGCCATTTTAAATTAAATAGACAACTCTCATACTTCACATAATTAACAGAGACTATGTCACATTGGGCTGCTGTAACAAATTCCCATAGATTCAGTAAACAATGACATTTCTTTCTCTTAGTTCTTGAGGCTGAAAGTCTGAACTCCGGCTGCCAGCATGATCAGGTTCTTGGTGAGGGTTCCCTTCTGGGTTGTAAACTGCCAACTTCTTGTATTCTCACATGGCTGAAAGAACAAGAACTGTGTTCTCTTCTTAAAATAATAATAATCAGGGCTTCCTATGTAGCCTGGTGGTTGAAGCAGTTGGGTCCCAGGTGGATGACTGAATGGTTGGGGTCCGGGCCCCTGTGACTTGTAAAACAGACAGAGTGTATGAACACATGGGACCAATGTCCCAACATGATGGAAACATGGAGGAGAAGGGATTTGATATGGCTCTGCTTATTCGGGAGTGGTTTCTCTCTGTCTCTCTCTTTCTCCCTGGCCTCTATGTGTACCCTCTAGTAAATTAACAGACAAAAAACAAACAAACAAATCAAAAACTATTAATCACATAAGGAGAACCTGACTCTCAAGACTTAATCTAAGTTTCTTTACTCCCATAGGTCCTGCTTTCAAATATAATCATATTGGAAGTTAGGGCTTTTGAATTTTGAGGAGAGAAACATCCAGTCCATAATAATGACTTTCAGTCAGAATGGTATGAGAGACCAATATCCAGAAATAAATCTTTCCAACAGTTTTCTTGTAAAAGGGGAAAAGGACATCCACATCAACTCATTTCATATAATCTGAGGAATTCAGATGAATGAATTTTCTGCAATGATTTTCATATCTAGTTGCTTTATCTGTATGGTTTTAGTGCCATATGTGAACATTAGGCCTCTTTAAAAAATGATGGGGCATAATAAATGCTTTAGGAATTTGTTTGGCTGAAACATATGGTGAAATATATTTTTAATTACTTTTCAACAACATTAAATGCTTTTTTCCTTATTTTCATATTTAATGTTCTTGATCAAACTTAGTGAAGAGTCTTCTCAGAAAAAACATAGCATCTTGCACAATAATACATGACTAATGTTATGGGCAAGCTATATCTGTATATGTAAGGAAAATTA
>NW_006159745.1:549794-577540 GCF_000334495.1 Tupaia belangeri chinensis
TTTGTTTAGAATTATTTATGTCTTCAAATGGAAACCACTACTATTTTTCTCCTCCCTTAAATTAAGATTACCATCATTACTATCTTCCATTCTATTGATCTTGTTGTTGTTGTTGTTGTTATTTTATCAAGAAGAATTTGGAGGTGATTGGGTTGTTTCAGGATAAAGCTAGCTTTCACATTAACAGGACATTGAATGGCATGGCTTACAGAGTTAATGTTTAATCCCAGATTACTTGGTTTTATTATATTTGAGTAGCACGGCATGTATAGCATGTGTTCCAGCAGGGGCTGGGACACTTCAGACTTTCCAGTTTAGTGAGTTGAAATGGTAAGTGAAATAAATCTATGCTTAAACACATGTCACAGAATGTCCTGGAGTTCTGGTCCTTCCCCCTGCAAATCGATAGAAATTACACTAGATGGAATACTGAAGATGAGATAATGACCATAATCAGCTTTTATTGCATATAAATAGTCATATACACACAAAGGATTAAGGCTGGGGCAGAGTTTCCCACTCCCATAGATCATTCTTTGAATTTCTGTTTCTTTTATGCCCTGTGTACCTGCCTTTGCCACCCATTTTTAAAGAAGAAAAATAAAACAACCACACAGTGTTGCCCAATGCCTCTTCATCCTCCCTTCTGTTAGTGCTGCCTTATTGTATCTCTTTGTTTCTATGAGTTGAGAATTGCCTGTTAGCAGAAATGCTAAAGGGCAAAAAAATCCTTTGTTTATAATTGTTAAGTTAGGGTACTTCCTCTCCCTTTGGATGAGAAATGAATACCCCCAAATAGGATGGACTGAGCAATAATTTTTTCTAAAGGTCAAATTCCATAGTAATGGTATTCTCACATCTGAATGTTCCAGATGTGGTCTGGCTATAAGAAAAAGTTAACAAGGAGGACTTCTGACATACAAATGAAATACATCCTAGTACTAAATCAATAGCAATTTAAAAATTAAAGCTATTGTTATCATTTGTATTGAAACTTTCGTTTTCCTTCTCTTGACTAATCACACTGAAGTTCCATAATCTTTTCTAGGTGAGAATATTTGCATTTTTCACCTTCTGCCTGGCTCAGGCAACTCTGCAAACAGCTGTCACACAGGGTCAGTTATTTGATCTAGAAATAAAAACCGTAGAGGCCTTAGTCATACCTCAACTCACAAGTACTGTGGGCTCCAAATTGACTGTCAGCCAACCAAGTATGACAAGTTGCACATGGTTTAACATCACACTTTCCACTGAAGAAGTATTAGATGTGAGAGGCAGGGTGCCAAGCAGAGAAACTTCCAGACACCGATTCTTGAGATTCCTGTGACAGGATATTAAACCATTCAACTAGAAGGAGATTTTGCTCATAAACTTCTAATGACTGCACCTATGGGTTGAAAAATCAGATTACATTCAACCCCACTGTGAACATTAGGTGTCCTGAGATGTTTACCTTTAGCTACAGTGGTGTTTAGAGTTGACTATCAGTATGATCTGCTGGTCCATTAAGCGATGCAGAAGACAGTCAAGTGGCAACAGAAAGCTGAAAAAGCATCATATGCTTGGGAAATATTGAAGCCAACTCTTTTTGCAAAAGAATAAACAAAGAAACAAATACAATTTAAAGTAAAACAGAGCCATATTAAAATGTTTTAAGATTATTCTTGTTTTCCTTTTTCTCCCCCATGCATGTACAGGGATGTCTGCCCCAGGTGGAGGTCCACAGGTGCGTTGGTGTCCTGAGTTCTTGGCCAACTCAGAGACTCTCTTGATAAGTCCGACTGCATTTCCTATTTCCAGTGTGTGTACGTGGGTCCTGGGTGACCTTTCACCAGCCCTTTTGTCTGAGGTTCTAGGGGTCCTACTGCTTTGACACTATACAGGCAGTAGACTTCTCTCTTGCTGAGACAGAGAATCAGGTTCCCACCTGACAATGTGAAACATTAGGTTTAAAGTTGTAGGAGAACTGGAAAAATAGCAAATTCCTGCAATCTGTTAGTCTCAAATACCTTCTGTTTCCTAATGTTTTTCTTGTGGACTTAATTATTGAAGAGACATTTAATAATTACCAGCATCTTTTATTCTTCTTTTATTCTTTTACTCCTTTTAGCATTCCAAGATCAGCAATACATTTATTTTATTTTATCTTTTTATTAAAGCACCTGAGCTTCCAAAGACTTGCATACCACGTCTAAAGACCTCTTGCACATTTTCCAGCTGCTGTGTATTGCTTCTCTTGGCACTTCCTTTCTTTAATCAGCTCTGGCACTGCCTGCCTCCTGTTCCATGCTGCTACCAGAAATAGCCCACTCAACAGCTGGTCTCTAAGGAACAAGGCTGCTGATGATCTTGCAATGTGACATCTATCCTGCAGGTAGGAGATACAGTTTTGGCAGCTCCTGGTTGTGCAGGAATGGGTTAGGTTATACTGCAAAGCTCTACTTGATCCAAAGCCCAAACAGCTGAAACTGGTCCCTGCAAACACTTAAAAGATCAACTTCTAAACTCTGCTTGGCCCCAGAAAGTGGTGATGAACACCACAGTTCAGTGTAAAAACTACAGTATGTTCCAGTGATGTCTGATCAGGTTGAGGAGGTATAATTGTTGCTAATCTCCTGTGAGGCAACAAAACGTCTTTGAAAGTGAACGTTGCTATTTCTGGAAGTGAAGGTGAGTTTTGTTTGTGTTTATTGTTAAAAATCTTTTCAATCCTTATTATTCCATTATCTAATTCCATAGATATACCCTATTGAACTGCATTTCAAATGGGAATTTAGTGAGTAGGATTTCCTGCAAAGGATATCAAAAGCCCTTTGGTTTGTTGGGTTTAAAACACATTGGCCACTTTTCATCCTTGTCTGTCTCAGACTGTGCTCTCTGTGTGGCATCAGGTATGTCAGTTCTCTTGTAAGATGGCACACAGCTGCCATGGAAAATAACCCAATAAAAACTTTCAGCTTTAAATTAGACAGCCTTAAAGAGAAAGCAGTAGAATGCATTAGTTCTCTCTGGAAATTATATACAGAGAATTATGATAATATATTGAGAAATTCTCTCTTTGCTGAGCCACTATCTCAGAAGAATATTAATAAAGACGTCAGCCACCATCATCACCATCTCTCCCATTATCACCCCTGTCATTTCAGAAATTACCCAAGATGCTGCATGAGAATGATTGTCAACTCCATCTCTGAAGAGCACCTGCTGGAAGTTTGACTTTGTGGTCAGGACTTTGCCTCCAGTTAAATGAATTGCTCAGAAGTCTTAGAAATGGCCTGTTTTTAAAATCTTATTGGAAATGACAAAGCTCCTTTCAGATTTCATTTCTCCTTCAGAAGGAGGGAAAAATGGTCTATTGTTCTAGGGTGCTGCATTCCCTGGTCTGAAAATAGTCTCTAGCAATGGCCATTGCTACATAGTACAGAGTGTGAATTTTAAAAGTTGTTTCTCACAGGAATAACTGGAGGATTCAGTCAAACCCCAGCAGGAGTTAGCTCCGCACTGAATGTGGAAGGATGAAACTGCACTCGGTGACAGAAGCCAGGGTAGTTCTGAGGCCATTGGGCTGTGTCCTGGCTGTTTTTAAAGCTTATAATTTGCAGTAAAAAGAATTCTGGTGTTTTCTGGCTCAGCATAATTACCAAATTGACGTGGGAAATACAAATGAGGAGAGCAGTATTAGGACCAAAATATCTTTCAATATTAACAACAGCATTGAATTGAAGTCTGCAACTTCTGATTTTAACAATAGATGTTTGTCAGTTTCAGTACAGTGGTACTACCAGAGGGAGAAAATACATGAAACTTCCATGACGAGTTGCCTCCCCTCCACCAGACTCAAGCATAACAATACATAATAAGGAACAACTGAGCCTCCTGACAAAGCCTACCACTGCAGAAACTCATGGGATGCCAGGGTGGAGAGCAAGAACACATCAGCCAATATTGAAAGCTATTTGTTTCTTTAGTTAGTTATTTATGACTTCTTCCTAGTGCATCCTCTGTATGACTTAACCATGAAAAAAGAACTTTGGACTGCATGGACAAGCCAACAGAACTTTAAAAAAGGTCGATAGTACATGTGTGCTGTGTCTACATGACATCAAAGCAAGTGATCCTTTCTACAAAAAGCTGTATAAAATCAGTAACATAGCATAGGGAGTACAAAATGAAAAAAAAAATAAATTCAAAGAATGACTATTTTAATATCATCTGATACAGTTCTGTATTTTCCTGAGGGAAATTTAACATTCTCTGAAACAGCTTTCTAGTGTCCTTCATTTTGATTTTTGATGGAAATTTATGTTGGTGAGGAAAAAAAAAATGGTTATCTAGCAGGAAAATGGTTGCCAGGCTTTAACTTAATGATATGGAGGGCTGTGGGTGAAAATGGTCAGGAAGTGATTTTAATAAGTGTGAGTGCAGTTAAAGAAAATTTTCCAGGCTAAATAAAATTTTCAAATGCTTAATGATTTTGTAAAGCTCTTTACAAGGTTGACATGGACAGCTGCAATTATCTGTCCCTTACTACATCATCAACTGAATGCACTTTCTTAATTGGGTGGATAGTTGATATTCAGTGTTTTATAAAAGGACTTGCTTCATTTTTCTTATTTTAATTCAAGAACCAGAGTGTTCACTGCTATCAGTTATTATGTGAGCTGCAAAATCAAGTAATATCTATTTCAAGGGCACATTAAGCTGTCTATACTTGCTCACTCCTGCTTATCACTATCCTAAGTAGATGTTTTAAAAGCAAAGCGGGAAAAAAAAGGAACATCTCAGATACAGAAAACAGACAGAATCCCTCCCCACTCACCAAGTCTTTCTTTCTTTCTTTTTTTCTTTCTTTTTTTTCAGTCTAGAAATCTTTGTTCCAGTCAACACCCTTTTAAGGTTAACGCTTATTTATACTGTCAACTCGGAATTTTTAGGTGGAGAAATGCCTCCTCATAATGGAGAGAATGACAAAGGGGCAAAGAAGAGATGTCTCCTAATTAGACGTATTCGGATATATATCTCACTGTGAATAGAATAACCTTTCTAGGGAAAATATAGACCCCAAAAGAAGAATCTATGGTGAAAGCAAATAATAGGTGTTTAAGAACAGTATTTTTAGATTTCTTCAGTGAATTCTGCATTGAATTCAGCTATTGAAACAACTTGATTAAACATAAAAAAGAACATTTTCCCTCTAATATTATCCTTTCATATACATTTTCTCAGAATACTAATTTCAGATCATTTTGCTGGGAACTGTGCTGTCTTGGAAAAATATTTCCTGCAAGGGTTTTTCTGTAAAGTAATTTCTCTCTAAATGCCAAAGCACAGGTGGAACAGATAGATGGTTTACTAAAATTTAACGTGAGCCCAGAATAGGCATTTTTTGAAAAACATCTCATTTGAAAAGTTATGAATATAAATATTAAGGTGGTTCTAATAACACAAACTATGGAAAAAAGAAAATGAAAATGTTATATTAACATTTTCAGATCTCACATTGCTTTTGACTTGCAGTTGGATACCTGGAAGAATAATCACAATTATCATAAAGTACATATGAAGGTACCTAAACTGCGGTTGACTGTGTCATTCTTTATTATCATATTAAATGACTATATAATATTCTATCTTCTTGATTCACCATAATTTATTTACTCAACCCCCTATATTTGAACATAGTTACTTAAAATTATTTATAAATTTATAATTATAAGTACTCTTAAAAAAGAACAAAAAAACCCACACTACTCCAAAATTCATAATTCTTAAGTTCCTTTTTACGGAAATGGAACATTAGGCAACTCACTTAATATCCTTAATTATTTTATTGCTGAATAATAACAATGATCTTTGCCTTAAACAGGATTGGGTGGGAGATTAAAAATAAAAAAGCAAAAAGCAATTGTATGTGAAAATTGTAATTTACTGAAATAACTTATTTATTATAGGATAATCTGAAGGAAGACTTGTGTAGGTAGAGGCTTATCACATGGAAATAGAAATCTGTGGCCACACTTCTTTAAGCTTTAATGAGCTGTAGGGTTCTTTGATTACTCAAAATTAGAATCACTCAAGACAAGGAATTGACCATGTTAGAATTCAGTGAAGGGTAGAACAAAGCTGTTTACTTTCACTGATTATGGTTTTATCCTAAAGCCATAGTTTGGACAATGAGAATAAGATAATAGCATATCACTACATAACATTGGGCTATTTACAATGCATATTTACACGTATTTTCTGCCATTTTTACTACCTTATGCAGAAAGTTGTGAATACTATGTTCACTTTATAGAAAAAAAAAAACTAAGTCTCAATAATAATTTGTATATAAATTTACAAAGCACATAATGAATGATAGGAATGCTGATTGGACCCAAAACATAAATTCTAGCTATTGTACAAAACAGAGAATATCAAAAATACTAGATGATAATGAGTAACTCTGGAAACATTTCTGTTACTTTTATGAGGCATAGTGCATTTCTATGGCAATTCACACTCAGTTTCTAGTATAAATACACAGACATAAATACATTCACTTTCTCTTCCCTTTAGAAATTCAATAGATCAGAATGTTGAGTTTTTAGCATCCTTAAAACTGACACTCAGAAACACACATATAACAGCAAACTTTCTTTTAGAAGCTCAATAAATTAAAAAAAAATATCTTTCCACTTTGAAGTTATTTGTGGCCATTACTATTTTAATTTGTATTGTTGAAATTGGTAAGGATGTTCAAGATATTTTCCTAAATATTTGGTCAGTTACATTTCTTTTCATAAATCACCTCTTTAATTCTTATCTATCATAAGAGAAGTATACATTTCAATTATAATACCATAGTACTTATCTACTCTTGTATAATAAATTGGTCCCAGAATTAGCAGTTTCGTAGCAACAATTTATTTTCCTCACAATTTCTATGGTCAAAACTTCTGTGTACAGCGTACGTAGATGTTTTAGCTCAAGTTTTCTTATGAAACTGTGGTCAAGTCTTCATGAGGGCTACAGTCTAAAATGAAGAAAACTGGTGGAGGGAGAATCTATTCTCAAACTTGCTCATGGAGTTGTTGTCAGGCCTCAGTCTCTTGTTATGTGTACATCTACACAGAGCTGTTGGAGGCATGGCAACTGACTTCCTCAAGGGAGAGCAAGTTAGAGAGTAAGAGAAAGTGCCCCTGGCAGAATTCACCACCTTATTCTAAATCAATCTTGGCAATGACATCTATCGCTTTTGCTATATTTTATTCATTAGAAGGCAGTCATCATGTAAAGTCCGTATTCAAGGAAAAAGCGTTATACAAGGGCATGGATATCAGAAGAAGGGATTATTAAGACCCACGTTAGAGGTTTACTTATCCCATAACTTTTGCCCATTTTTCTATCTTTTTATTGACTTGGAAGAAATATTTATATGTTCAAGTTCTTGTGTATTATGACTATCTGTTTTTGAAGTATATTGCATAATATTTCTACTGTGAAATATAGCTTTTAGATTCCTTTCATTCTTCTCTCTGTTATTGTGCTGTTAACTATTTTTTAAGATCCCTCTAGACTTAAACTTGAATTCGTATATCAACTTACAAGTTTTACAGAAAAAAAATGAAAATAATTTAAAAATTGTTTCCACTAACAAATGATCCTGTTGAATCTATTGATTTCTTGTTGAAACCTAATATAGAATTAGTGCTGGTTATAACTATTGAGTCTCTCAATTATATTTGTTAAATTTACCAAAATTATTAAGTTCTGTCCTATCTTTATTCTTAGTAATTTTCATAGTGTAAAATTAAAGTAGTAAAGCATTTAGAAGTTTCAACCACATGAAAGGAAGAGGTGAAAAGAAAGAATAAGATTGTATTTTCTAGGACCAGATGGTGGTGTGGTGGTTAAGGTAGCAATTGAATCCCACATGACTGACTTTGTGGTTGAGTCCTAGTTCCAGCAGCTTTAAAAACACACTGGCTGGGCCAGCATATGGCATAATGGTTTCGTCATGGGACTCCCACTTAGTTGATCACGGTTTGATTTCTGGACCCAGTGACTTGAAACTCACGTGCATGTGTGTGCATGCCCAAAATCCCAAGAGGAGAAAGGAGGAGAACACAGCCATCTTCCCTGGGGGGGGATTTCTCACTTTTGTCTCTCTGTCTCTCATTGTCTCTCTGGCAAGTGTATAGGCCCTATAGTAGAAAAAAAAATCTCTCTCTAAAACAAAGAAAAAAATAAACAAACAAACACAAAAAGTTCCACAATGGGCACATGTGTATCCATGCCCACAATCCTGAAAAAAGAAATAATGGAGAAAAGATTGAACAGTGATCATTCCTCAGAAGGGATGTTTTCTGACATTCCCTATCTCTGACTCTCTTCTCCAGCAAGTATGCATTTCCTCTAACAAAATTAAAGAAAAGACAAGAAAAAAAATCGTATTTTCTCTGTGAGGATTAAATTGGAATGCCTAGATATTGTGGTTACCAATGAATTTTAAAGATTGGCAAATTTGCAAATGCGGAATCTACAAATAAAGAGTTAGAGGCACCTGCCAGGTATTATATAGGAAAGCAGTTTGAAAGAGCAAAATTTGAACACCAATGATAACATCTTGTTTTACAACATGTTTGGCAAATGAACATATATAATGCAGGTTGCATTCTGTTTGACAAATATATTGTGATAGAATCTCATGGCAATACTTTTTCAGTTTACTTTTAAAATATTGGGTTGTTGGGAAAGTCATGATGCATTTTTGCATAGAAAAACATTGAAAAATATGTCGTGCTTTTCTGACAACTTAATAGTTATATATATATTTATATGTAAGTGATTTAAAAATTGAATGGGCTTTCTTTTAAGAAAGAATGTCTCTTCTTAATATAAGTATTCAAATAACAGTAAAAACCACCTATCAGTGAAGATGTGGAAACAGAATCCTAGTCGGAAAAGAGGTTGGAACAAGGTGATCGGTGATCCACTTGTTGGCATCATACTCTAACTCTCTCTAGTTGGCATCAAACAGCGAATGTCTAACGTGTGCAATCTTGGCTGAGTACAAGCAGACTTCCTGCAGTGAAGTCATTCATGTTTTTCTTCCCTTTATAATCAGACAATCCCTTTTCTACAGGCTGAGATTAATATCACTTTGAGCGTATCAGTTCAAAATCTTATTTTCTTCCCCTATAAAATGGAGAAAGTAACATTCATTTCAGATTTAAGAGAACTGTATACAATCCAATTTTTCTCAAATTTCTTAAAAATTTCCAGGATCAGAATGGGTTTTCCCTGCTTCCTGATTGGACTGGGCTAGAAACATGCAGTCTACAGCGGGACCCTAAAGGACTTACTTTCTCCATTAGGCACTTCACAACCTTCTGGCACTCAGGACCAATAGGCAGCACTTCAGCTCTATGCTTGGGAGCCATCTTAAACTATGAAATCACTATCAAAAAGCACAAAAATGCTAAACACTTGACATGAGATAAACTGTAAAAAGGACAGTTGTTCACAGTATAAGAAATGAAAGAAGAAGGCAAAGCATTAACCTGTCCAGCCTTAGCTAGAAACCTGCATATTAGGTGAGGCCAGAATTTTGCCACTCTGTTCATGCCTTTCAATGACTGTGAATGCACTGGGGTATGGCGCTGGGGTCACAAATAAATCTTAGTGATAGGAGACTTTGCAAATAAGAATTCTACAAATAATAAAGTTAGACTGTACCTGCTAGGTGTTATAAGAGAAACTATGTGTGGAAGAGCAAGGTTTGAACACCACAGATAACATCTTTTTTTATAAGGATGTTGGCAGATGAATGTATATAACACACATTGCGTTTTGTTTGACAGAGATCTTGTGATGAATTTTCTCAGCAACCTAACCCTGTATTTCCCCTTGGAGGAATAATTACTATTCACTAACTCGTTTGTGGTGACTTTGTAGGGCATACCTACCATGAACAATGTAACTGGGCTACAATGGTTACCAAGACAGTAACACCAATGATCATAATAAAATTTTTACTGAGTTTTCTTTGAACTGAGCACAGGACTGAACACTTCATGAACATTACTTTACTGCAGATAATGGAGAAACCTGTATTTTCTAAAAAAATTATTGTGAGTAAAATTGTAATTCAATAAATTTAAAGAACCAGAGTAAACAGAGAGCTAAATCTGGAATACAGGACTCTCTGACTCTGAGGCTGGTGATTTCTCTCTTCCTCCACACTACACAGAGCTATAGCGATGTTTATTGAGTAGTATTTGCTCATCTATTCTACTCCCTGTGCCATTTCTACTGCTGTATTGTGTGACAAGCCTACTTGTGAAGTCAGTGAACCTATCAGATTCTGTCAAAATTCTGAAGCGTAAATGTAATATTTAGGTAAGAAATTTCCTATCCAAAAAAAAAAAAAATTTCTTATCAATAAGTTCGTATCTCTGGCAATTGATATCAAAGGATGAATTCAGTACTTCTGTATTCTTCTTCTTCCTACTTGTCTTTTATACTCAGCCATATCCTAAGTCCATCTGTTTGATCTGGTCTACTGTGGCTACTGCCACAATTTATTTCATAGCAATTCATTTACTTGAATATGTCAAAGCATTCATTGGTTTAGGTAGTTCTTTTTAAAAATATATTATTTAGTTTAATATTTTATTTATTTAGGTTTATTTATGTATATATTTTGACTAGTTAGGGACAGAGTGAGTGAGCGAGAAGAGAGAGAGAGAGAAAGTGGGAAAGCAAGCCACTAGGGCTGGGAGTCGAGCCACAGTCAGCCATGTGGGAGACCAGCACCCTTAACCACCTGCTAGTCCTGATTTAGGTAGTTCTAATTTACGTAAATGATTGCACTCATGGAAACCAGAATAGTATCATAACCATAATATGAATATAGAAATCGCATAATTATAAGAATAGGCATTTTTAGGACTAGAGTTAGTTTTGCTCTAATATTCTGTCCCCTTTGCCATCTCTATTGCTGTTAATAGCTTAACATTTAAAAGTGTGAAACTTTCATATAAAACAAGGGACATTTTTTGTTTCTGTTTTCTCACCTTTGAGAAATATGATCTTAGAGAAATGTTGCATGAAGACCACGAAATTGATCATACTTCTTGGAAGATGACGTTTCTGTGAGTCTCATGTAGGTAGAAGGAAAACGTGGACAGAGATAACTTAGGAAAACAATTTATAAAAATGAAGGTATAATAGTAAATAAAATTTGTTAATAAAAAAGAAAAGAAAAGAAAAAATGAGAAAAGAAAAGAAAAGAAAAGTTAAGAAAAGAAAGGGGGTGTATAGTTCTCTGGCTTTCATAGAATGGATCTATCTCCTGCAATCCAGGGCTTACATGAGTGAGCTCTCTGAAGCTCATTTCCTTTTTTAGGAAATTCACCAGAACATTAAGGTAATTTTTTGTGTGTGTGGCAAAAAATTATGCTTACTATCCAACATTCTAATATTGTAAAAATACAAGGTGCTGAAGTTAGAGGAGAGCACATCCATATATAAGATTTTATATACAAGGAGACTTTAAAATATTTGTAGAAAGGTGGAATTAAGATATAAGTTTTTTTGGTCCGAAAATTTTGAAAGGGCCAAAGTGGAAAGGAATCCCAATGCCCATCTATGCAGTTTCAAGTCCCATATCCAAAGGCTTAAAAAACTCTTGGTGTGTATACGCCCAAAATCTCAAAAAGAGAATGAAAGAGAGGGAATTGAGGTTTGATCATTCCCCCTGGGGAATGCCTTCTCACTTTCTCTATCTCCCTCTCTGTCTCTCTCTGCTGAATTCATGTGCCCTATATAGCAAATTACGACTTTAAAAAAAAATCATCTATAGTATTTTTAATAGCACTCATTTTCTATAACTTATTGAAGATAACTCATATTTGTAAAGAAACCAAAACTATTATATTTATTATTCTCCGATATGCTATTATTCATCATAGCATATTTGGAGGTGATATATGTAACTGAAGACATTATTCAACAGAAAAGTTTGTGTATATGTGGGAAAGCATGAGTGAATGACTATGAAAGAGAGATCGTGTTCAGTAAAGACCAACTAACTCTCACATTTTTGTATAAGCTCGCTTTGCCTGCCAAAAAAGGCCAAACATGAATCTTTTTGTACAGGATCCTGAATATTTTGCAGATGGATTTCTAATCAGTGTTACATAGATATTCTTTGTAAAAATAAGTCTTATAACTTAATGTAAGATGTAATTCACATATTTATAAACCATTATGAATGTAAAAGATCATAGTGAGTAGAATATTCTCCAGTTTTATATGAAATAGGGTTTTCTGTTTTTCACTTAAGTAAGAATACACCACAATTCTTGGCACTAAAAAATACATTTTGTTTGTGTTTACTTAAATATTATGAGGGTATATGAGCCTTTCAATAAAGAAAATTATCAGTTGAAATCTCCCGCTATTTTCAGTGAAATACTCAAAAGCTATCATCATGTGGTCTTGATGTGGGCAGATGTTAGAATAAAATTTTATGAAAAATAACTCTATTTTAAAAATACATAATATGTCAAGATTATCACAATCATAAAAAGATCAAAAGACAAATGTACAGAAATCTCCAAAATTTTTCTTTTTTTAACACACACACAAACTTACACACATACATACACACATGGTGCTGGTCCAGTTGATTTTTTACTGAAATTCTTTGTACTCTTTTTGTATTCATATCTATTTTCTCATTATACCACTAGGCCTTGTAGTCTGCATTTATTCACATTTGTCATTTAAAAAAATTTGTTTGTTAATTCTTTTTTTTTTTTTTTTTTGAGAGAGAGGTTTTTGCTATAGGGCGCGTGCCAGACAGGCAGAGAGAGACAGACAGAAAGCGAGAAATCACCCCCTGGGGGGATGACCATGCCGCAATCTCTTCTCCTCCATTCTCCTCTTGGGATCTTGGGTACGCACGCACACGCGCCCGGCATGAGTTTTAAGCCACCGGGTCCGAGACACGAACTGCGGTCGACTACGTGAGAGTCCAGCGACATAGCCATTATGCTAACTGCTGATCTCTTGTTTATTAATTCTGAAATCTATATTTTCTTTGCATCTCTCTTTATTAACTGGTTTTCATCTTACATTAAGAATCACATTTTCTTGTTTCTTTGTAAGTTGTATTAATTGCTTGTGGTTGCATATAAGATTATTCTAAAATTTAGTAAGTTAGAGCAAGGAATATTTGTCACTTCTTACATTTTATGAGAGTCAGAAATTTGAATATGATTTGGGTATTTTTGACTCAGGGTATCTCTTGTATGTTGCAGTCATGCTGACAGGCAGGGCTACAGTCATGTAAGTAGGATAATAAAGAGCCGTTTACCAACAACAGTTCAAGTCCTGGACCTGCTTGAAACTCATACCAGGTATGTGTGCATGTGTGTCCAAACTCCTGAGAGGGGAATGGGGGAGAGGGGATTATGGCATGGCCATCTCCCTGAGAAGAAGAATTTCTTACTGTCTCTATTTCTCTCTTTCTGTTTCTCCAGCAAGTGCATGCACTGTATAGAAAAAAATTCTCAAAAAAATAAGTAAATAAAATAAGCAAATAAAGATCTACGTCAAGTTTACTCATTTGATTATCGGCAGGAGGCTTCAGTCACTTGCTATGTGCCCCTGGGCATCTAAAACATGATATGGCAGCAGGATGACTTTAGAGTTAGTTAGTTCAGAGAAAGAAAAAAAGAGTGATAGAACATCCAAAACGGAAACCACAATTTGTGTAACCTAATTTCAGGTGTGATATGCCATTATTTCTGTCATTTCTATTTATCAAAAGCAGATTGCTATGTCTAGCCCACACTCACGGGGAGATAATTATACAATGGTGTCAATTCCAGAAGGTAGAAATCAGTGGGAACTATGTTAGGAGCTAGCAATTGCATGTGTGTAGCTGTATTTAAATGAATGATGGATATTTTAGTGTTTTGTTTTTGAGGAATCCCTTTATTTCCTTTAGAGACTATTGAGTTTGTTTTGGTGGGCTGATATTTATTGTTTAATCAATTTTATCTTTTTATAGTTTTGTAGGTAAGGGTTACCAGTAGCCTTTTGTATTGGGCTAAAATAACTAGTTACTCCTGATTATTATATCTTTCTAGGGTCTCAATGCTCAGGGACTTCAGGAAGGTCTCTCTATTCTAGCATAATAGATTTCCTGAACTTTTGAGAAATGTTAGCTCCCACATACCTAAAATACATGCTTAACCTTATGTATATCTATGTTGACTCATGTGCTAATGTGGATTCCATGTACATCTATTGTACAGTTTATACTATTGATATGGATATCATGGAAAATAGCCTATCTTACATTCTTCACATTGTCATTTTTTCTATGTTAAAAATATCATTGACATAAAGTGAATTCAAACAGAGATACCACATATTTGTGTGATGCTTCCTTTTCATAATGATTAATGGTTTTGATTAAGAGGAAGAGGAATAGAGAGAAATTATAACTGAGATAGTCAAGAGAATGAAAATAATTTGGAAGTTAACCTTTTAGTCTCTGCTTTCCATCCCAATAATATAATAAATGAGATTTTTATTCAACTATATTACCTTTATAATATGAAGCAGCATATAGCTTTGCATAAATTGAGGCAAATAGAACATAGCCAATATCCAATGAGTGAAGGAAATTTTTCTGTAGGACAGTTTTGAGGAATTGTTCTGATACCTGCATGTGAATGTATATTAGCAGTTTTATCAGGTTTTCAACATATTTGTACATTTATTCATTGTTTTTTGTAGCAGTAGAGTAGTAAAAACACATCAAAAACAAAGTAATAAACATGTTCATAAACAGATTATTGATGCCATTTTAGGGAACCAGCAGTTAGCGTAATGGCTATGTCGCTGGACTCCCACGTAGTCGACCGTGGTTCGCGTCCCGGACCCGGTGGCTTAAAACTCACGCCGGGCGCGTGTGCGTGCGTGCCCAAGATCCCGAGAGGAGAATGGAGGAGAAGGCGTGACCATCCCCCCGGGGGGTGATTTCTCGCTTTCTGTCTCTATGTCTCTCTCTGTCTGGCGAGCTCAAGTGCCCTATAGCGAAAAACCTCTCCAAAAAAAAAAAAAAAAAGAAAAGAAAAAAGAAAGAAAAAAAAGATTATGATGCCATTTTAGAACATTTCTGATATTATTCAAATGCTTTGAAATTAATTTCAAGGTTAATGAATGCATCTGGATTTGTTGAGGCTTTTAAGAATCATATCAGAAAAGTCTCAGACTGTATTTAATATGGATAGTCAATTATATTTATAATTGTAAAGTATTATCACAGTTTAGAAATAGGTAGCACATCTATCTCAGAATAGATATCTTTACAACAATTTTCTTAAATGTCAAGAAGCAAACACGAATTCTACATTATGGCAAATTTCTATTTATTATTACTTTTTTCTCAAAAACAAAGTTAACATTTGTGGAACTGCAAGGCTTTATTATTCTAAACACAGAGCAGAAGGAACATTCATGAAGAGTGCTGGAAATGCTAGATAAGCTTTTAGTGACGGGCAGCGCCAAAGCTAGCTGTATTTAAGTTATCTTGTATGCTTCCTTATTATTTTGCCTTGTTGTTGCTAAAGGGGAAATCTATTAACTGAGAGGAAAATTCAGACCAAAGAATCAATTACTTCCCTTTCTATATTCATCATGATAAGTTTACCTGTTTTGTTTAGCATGAGGACACAGGTTCTAGTATAAATCATTTGAACATTCAAAAATGCTTTGCCTTATATAAAATGAGATATTGGTGACTGCAGCCACAAATGTGCTGAATAAAAGACATATGCGAAATCACTTCCCTCTTACCAAATATACTCTTCACTCTGCCCCTGCTGTGCTAGTCCTGAGTTATTCTGGAGATTGGCTCACCAGCTGGGCTTTATTATACCAATTAGAAAGGTGACCTTTTACAGTAACCAGTGACTTTTTTTTTTTTCCAATGAAAAAAATTGTAAAGCTGACTATGCGGAGCATTTCAAATGAACAAAGAAGTCAAATAATACCATTTTAGGATATAAATCTGCAGTTTTACAACATATTTCCATTTTATCACGTGTGAGTTGCATTGATTTCATGGAAATAGACATAAAGTAGACACAAAGTAATAGTTACACCACCTTCCAAAGTCAGTACTGTTTTATTACCCTTATGAAATCACAATTGCTTTGGCTCTTTTTGAAAAAAATATAAAATAATATGATCTAGGATTTAAGAACAAGCATTTTATTGCAGAAAAGTTATTCCTCCATTCAAAAATATATGAATGTCTCTTGTATAATGTTTTTTTTAAATTAAAATTATTAGTACTTATTCACTAATGAGGTAATTTAGGAGTTCTCATTTTGGAAATGTAAAAATTTGAAAAGCTTTTGTTATTCTCTGGAGAACCATTGTTTCATGTCCAAAGACCCAAACATAATTGTTAAAATATAATAAAGCATATTTCTAGAATAACATAAGAGATTAGAAGAAAGCTTTGGGTTGAGCTTTCCCACTTAAAAGATGTGTGACCTTGATTAAATTATCCAATCTTCTCCCAGCTTCATTTTCTTAAAATAAAGTTAATAATTTCAGTATCACAGAGCTATTATAAGGATTAAGATGAGATAATCTATGTGAAATATTTAACCCTGACTGACACACAGTGAATGCTCAAATATTTGCTGAGTGGATGCATGGATGAATACTCTTGCCAGATTGAATCACTAAATCACTTTTCATCACCAGAAAAAGGAAAATGACAACCCCCTCCCCCAACCTCAGGTCATGTTTGTCAACCTATCTATAACTCCTTACGGTCTGAAATGACTTTAGTTAATCATCAGCTTTATTTAATAAACTTACAATTCTAAGCTCTAGTTACATGTTACATACCCCAAATTCCAAACTGTGAAGAATACGCAATTTAATGTGCAGAGCAATATATGTAAAAGTGTATCAGTTAAGTTGGATACTTTTTTTTAAGGGGTTTTTGCTATAGGGCACGTGCGCTCGCCAGACAGAGACAGAGAGACAGAAAGCAAGAAATCATCCCCCAGGGGGTATGTCTATGCCATCCCTTCTCCTCCATTCTCCTCTCGGGATCTTGGGCACACATACACACGTGCCTGGCATGAGTTTTAAGCCACCGTGTCCAGGACGCGAACAGCGGTCGACAACGTGAGAGTCCAGCGACATAGCCATTACACTAACTGCTGGTCCCAAGTTGTATAATCTTCATATTTAAAATGCTGACCAAAAATATGAGTATTCCAAAATCCTTTACTAATTATTTTTCTATATTGTTATCTAATACAAAATTTATGGACAAATTTCTACAATTAGAAGTATGTTCTAAAAGAAGAAAACGGAAAGAACTGCCATGAAAGCTGAGTTTAGATTTTAATATTCTCTATTTTTTATAGTTGTATGATTTTGGACAACTTAAGTTTTTCTGAGACTCATCTTCCTCATTAATTGAAGCTACTGAGCAATAACTTAGATAATAACTTGAAAGTCCTCGGTGAATCAGGAAACACTGCTCTAGCTGCAGTGTCATGACACCCTCTTGCATCATTGCCAGAAAGGCATGTAGCCATCTCCATTCTGATTTCCAGATCATAAGTGTTGGGCAGTGCAATGGGCTGTCACAGTCAACTTTCCTTTTTGTTCTGTCCTACTTCTTTCTATATCCTGGTCCAAGAAACTCTGTCCAGGAACTTGACATAGAACTTGAGATCCTGAAGAAGGAGCTATTCTAATTCAATGAACCGGTACACACCACTGTATTCATATATAGAATCTTAATATCTATTTATCTTCAGATTATTCTGCCCTTAGTTCATGTTTTTCAGCTTATACATTATTTTTTTCCAATTATGCTAATACTAAGTACTATACTATTGCTTACAACATCCTCAAAGGAAAGTCAATATGAGGTAATTCACCTTATCATCAGAAAGATTATCTGGAGGTGACTCCCGTAGATGTAATTATTTTTATGTGCCTATATACTCATATTTATAGATTTCAAGTTCTGTGATGGCAAGGATTATATTCTTTCTAAAAGTAAATTATCATTATGTTCATAGCAATCAAGGTAATACTATGATAAGTACATATTGATTGAAATAAAAGGACAAAAAAAGAAAAGAATTATGAAATTAGTTATATAACTTGTCAAAATAAATGAATGCTTATGAAAGAAAAGATAGTTTACCATATTAACAGAAAGATAAAAACCACATTATCATTTCAATTGATGCAGAAAAAGCATTTGACAAAATACAACATTCCTTTATGATTAAAACTCTTAGGAAAATTGGCATAGAAGAATTGTTTTACAGCATAATGAAAGCCATCTATGAAAAACCTATAGTTAACATTATACTGAATGGGAAAAAGCTGAAAGCTTTTCCACTAAAAACTGGTGCAAGACAAGGCTGCCCAGTTTCTCTGCTCCTAATCCAATTTTAGTATATGTGCTGCTGAAGCGAGCACTGCTCCTATTCAATATAACACTGGAGTCCTAGCCAATATGATCAGACAAGAGAATGAAATAAAAGGCATTCCAATAGGAAAAGAAGAGCAGAAATTATCTCTGTTTGCAGATGACATGATTGTATACATAGAAGACACAATAGTACCCATGAGAAAACTTCTTGAAGTAATAAATGCAAACAATAAAGTGGCAGGATACAAAATTAACTTACAAAAATCTATAGCATTTCTATAAACAACAAACAGAGACAGAACTGAAGAAAGTAATTCCATTTACCATAGCCACAAGAAGTATTAGATAATTAGGAATAAAACTAAACAAAAAGTCAAAGACTTCTATAAGGAAGACTATGAAAACCTTGAAAAGGAAATTGTAAAGGACACAACAAAGTGGAAGGACATCCCATATTTATGGATTGTCAGAATGAATATAATCAAAATTGCAATCCTACACAAATTAGTCTACATATTTAATACAATCCCTATAAAATTACAAGAGACATTCTTTACAGATCTAGAAAAGACAATCAGGGAATTTATGTGCAATCATAAAGGACTCCTTATTGCCAAAGGCATCCTGTGCAAGAAGGGTGGAGTGGGTGGCATCTCATTTCCTGACCTTAAAATATACTACAAAGCTGTGATAATCAAAACAGCACAGTATTGGCACAAAAACAGACGTGGGGACCAATGGAAGAGTACAGACCCCAGAAATAATTCCCGAAGTGTACATCCAACTGATCTTTGAAAAAGGGTAACAGTCGATCCAGTGGGAAAAGGAAAAGCTCTTTAGCAAATGGTGCTAAAAAAAACCCTAGGTATCTACTTGCAGAAAGATGAATCAGAACCCCTATCACCATTAGCAAGAATCAACTCAAAGTGGATCAAAGATCTAAACCTAAGACCAGAAACTATAAAATGAGTGGTGGAAAACACTTGGGAAACATTGGGGGAGGGAAAGACTTCTTAGACTCCCAAAGCACAGCAATAATCTCCAAAATAGACAAGTGGGATTTCATCAGATTAAGAAATTTCTGCACAGCAAAGGACACTGTAATTAGTGTGAATCGACAACCCTTGGAATGGGAAAGAATTTTTGTTAAATATGCCTCAGATTCTTATCTGATAACCAGAATACACAGAGAACTCAAGCAGCTTACTCGGAAGAAAATGATTAACCCAATTGAAAGATGGGAAATGAGCTGAATAAACAACTTTCTAAGGAAGATGTATGAACAGCCAGAAAGCATACGAAAAAATGCTCAACATTCCTCATTGTAAGGGAGATGCAGATCAAAACCACAATGAGATACCACATAATCCCAATCAGAATGGCAAAGATAAAAACAAAACAAAACAAAAAACCAACACACACTCACACACAAAATAAAGATAAATACTAGCAGGGATGTGGTGAAAGGGGAACACTCCTACATTTTTGGTGGGAATGTAAATTTGTCCAGTCACTGTGGAGAACAATACGGAAGTTCCTCAAAGACCTTCAAATGGCACTATCTTATGATCCAGCAATTCCATTCCTGAGTATCTACCCAAAGGACAGAGAACGCTTTGTCAGAAAAACACTTGCAAAACTATATTTATTGTAGCACTATTTACGATTGCTAAGGCATGGAACCAACCCAAGTGTCCACAAATTGATGAATAAATTGAAAAAATGTGGCACATGTACTCCATGGAATATTATTCAGCCACAAAAAAGAACAAGGCCCTGGAATTTGATAGAAAGTGGATGAATATGGAAGATTCGTTGCTGAGTGAAGCAAGTCAGGCTATGAAAGAGAGACATTATATGTCTCCACTTAATATATACCAACTGTCTGCACTCTATGGTAGAGACTGAAATACTGGAGGATATAAAAGCATTAAAAATTGTTATGGACACTAGAGACAAAGTGGAAAGAGAGTGTGGGAGGCAAAGAGTGCAGGAAAGGAAATCTGGGGAAAAATGGAGAGGTAAGATATTAGTGGGACACAGATATGGTTTATTATCTGTTGAAGATATGTCTAGTATTCTCAAATGGACTGAGATGTATATGATGCTGGGTAAAGTCTCTTTACAATCTAAATGATGTATAGTGATTGACAAATAATAACATTAATAATAAAAATAAATATAAAAAAGAAAAGTTAGAAAAACGTATTGAAGAGAAAAATTAAAAAATGCCATTGTTAAAAACATGATCACTAACAACAAGATATCATTTTGGGCTCAGTCTACTGAGAAAAATGAAAAAGACTGATAGTATTAGTTGTTAGGAGTACAAGTTTGATGAATTATCTATTGGCTATGCCTGAAAAATATATATTACCCTAAAATTTTATTACTAGATATATAACAGAAATATTTAACATAATGTATCCAAAAAAGGCTTCTGAAAATATGTTTATTTGTTATATTGTTAGTAAAAAAAGGAAAATATAAAACAGTCAATATGTTTCATTAGAAAAAGAATGAATAATTGGAGAACTATATAGCAGGGAATTAAATGAATTGACTCTAATGTCTGAACACAGAAATTAAAATGATAACTTAAATGTAAATAACAAGTAGCAGAACATTTTTCTTTTTCATATAATTTCTATTTTGCATCATTCATATTCAAATGTATGCTCCTACTACACCATGATACATGCTTTATGGACTTACAGTAAAATTTCAAAAACAGACTGGATGGAAAATCATAAAATCTATGATGTGTTCCTAGGGAGTGAGAAAACAAGGAAGTATGGGGAGAAGGAAAATTGAAACAAGGAAGGAAAGAAAATTATATTTCAAATGTATCTAACATTATAATAAAAAACAAAAATAACATGCTGATGTATTCCTCCTAGTCCCTCTTAGGGTATTTCTTCTAGTCTTCCACATATATAATTTAATAACTTAAACCCAAAAACAGTTATTGCTATATATTCAGGTCTTAGTACATGTCTCTATATTTTATTTGTGTCATATACATCTTGAGATGCTTTCCAGGGGTAGTTATTATTTTGTATGGCATTTAGGATGTACTGTAAACATTTGCTGGATACTTCCTTCATGCTAGGCAATCTATTAGATTTCTCACTGAAATGATACACACTCTCTAAATGTGAGTAGTCTGAAAAAGAGTAGGGACAAAGACACTGTATATTGGCTTCCAGCTAGATGCTTCCCAGGCTAATTATCACCAAATTAGAGTCCCTGTATAATCCTCTATGCAATTTTTCATAATAACATCCTTAAAAGACATATAGTACCCAACAAATAAAGGTTGACAATAAATACACAAACCATACAAGTGAGAAAGTATACACTCGATCATTTAATATTACCCTCCTGAGGTGTTGCTTTCTGAAATGGATCCAGGATGGTGGCAGGAAAATTCACAGTCCTAGCAATTCCACTTTCACTTGGTTCTGTTGTTCCAAAGCCTTTTCAGACATAAATGGAATAAATCATGTATATAATATGATCTACTTAATTCCCGGTTACCCACAGAACAATGAGTCAATTTCTGCAAGGTCTTGGGTACTGGGGTATTGAGATGCCTCTGAAGTTAAACGAGAGCTAGGTATGTCTCCTGCAGTGTATTTTCCTTGTGGAAAATTACAGTCCGTGTTGTGCTGCCTGTTTATAATAAGCTCTGGAAGAAAGCTATAGATTATAACTCCGGGTATTCAGGTAGAGTTTACGACCAGAAACTGAAGTAGAAAGAAAAATAAATGCCACTTTTACTACTTTCTATGATAGCCAAGGAATGCTGGATGAAGAAAGTTCCTATCTCTATTTTTTGAATGTGTATTTAAAAAGAAAAATCATTACAAAAACACAGCTCCTGATCAGCCTGGTGGTGCAAAGGGAAAGCACTGCTCCGACAAGGATGGCTGGATATGGAAGGTCGTGTGTTCGGTTGCCCAGGTGACCCATACACACACAGGGCAGGTGTTCACTGGCACTCACGATCCTGATCAGCTGAGAAGATTGTGGAAGGTGAGAAGGTTGTAGCTTGGGATACTGTCAAGGGTGCTTGTCTCTTCCTTTCTTGGTTTCTCACTCTTATACAAAGAAATGGATAAGCTTAAGAGAGAGAGGCAATTCCTTAAACTTTGAAATTGAATGTGATTTCTCATCGTAATATATTCTCAACACAAATGAAAACACCAACTGTGAGTATTGTTGAATGGCATGGTCAGTGTGGTTGCTTGACTTTGTAAGTAGATAAAAATGCCTCTGAAGGTGGATGCATGGAGATATGGAGGTGGTACTTGTCTGCCTCTCCTGCTAATATTTCAATTGCACATCAACGACAGACAGTTTGGGCACTGAGATGGGGTTTGTTCCGAAAAAAGAAAATACTTGAGACATATGTTTTGCAAATTGAACTCCATTCAAGGATTATTTATTTTTTCAGACATGACAATGAAAAATAAAAGGAAAAAAGATAGGCATTAAAAGGAATCATGAGGGAGAAAGAAGGAAGTCAGTTAAACTCTGGGCTGCTGCCCAATCTGACAGGCAAGCAACTGGCAGAGACTCAGGGGGAACTTGACAGTAATAAAAGGAATAGTGGCTAGGGCCACCTGCTTCTTTTAAAAGATCAACTACTGTTAAACTCTTGGTGCTCCGCAACGGAAACCCATATTCATAGGCAGGAAGCAGAGCACACTGTGGTATTAATCTTGAGAATTCATGCCAAATCAGAGAAGCTTCCTTGCATTCCACTGCGGGAAAAGAGATCCTTGCCCAAACAGCTGAGACATCTGCTGTCCTGAGAGTTTTTTTTTTTTTTTTTTTTTTTTTTTTTTTGGGGGGGGGGATGTGATTGAACGTTTCTCCAGGCTATATGTATATAAGGGTACCTGAAGTAGATCATGGAAAAATAGAATTAAAGTACAAGTTTATTTTGGTGCAAAATATTTTAAAATCTATGCATAGTTCTTTTCAGAATAGTTATTTTCCATGAGCTTCTTGAAGATCCCTTTGTATGTGCTATAAAAAAAATGTAAAGAGACTTAAAATAACTTTTGCACAAAAATCAGCTTATGCTTTAATTCCATTTTTTCATTATCTGCTTAAAGTATCATTGTAGTTATTACACACACTCACATACATACATATATACATATGTAGGCATTCACTTTTATTAACAGAAAAAAATAACTTCGGCAAAACATCATTCTGGTGCTAGTTTCTTTGACATTCCTTTATTTTGCACATTTTGTATAGGGACTACTGTTAATGGTCCACCCTTTCCAGATAAGCCTAATGAAAATGAAGAATGCATAGACTATTATGGATGTAAACAGCCATTATTAGTTCTTAAGAAATTGTTGTTTGCAAATGCGACATTCACAATATTGGTCAGAAAATAATTAGACGTTCATGTCCCTAAGAAGTTTTCAAGGAACATATTTTATGGTATAGTATGGAAGTGTCATAGAATCTCCAGTATATTTAAATTAAGATTTAAGTTGATAGTTAAAAAGATTTCATTGGGAGGCTTGCACGATTACAATTCAAGGTTATATTCTATAAGCAAACATTAATTATTTCAGGTTATTTGCAGTTTTTCACCTGCGCTAGTAGAGATAATTAGGAGCACCTTCACAATGAACAAACTGAGATGAGATCAGAACAAATGCATCTAAGTTTTTGACTCCAATGTCAATCAATTTTTTTCCCAAAACTTTCCATGGCCCATGAAGATATTTTCATTGGTGTTTAAAATGAACAATTACAGTACCATCATGGGCCGCATAGCAATATTTCAGTCAATAAAAGACTGCATATCATACAGTAGTTTAATAAGGTGCAATAGGGTACTTACCATATAGACAAGGTTTGTATTAGGTTATATCACCTACCTGTGTCCTATGTTAGGACAGTCTATGTTGTTCATGCAATGATGAAATTTCTTAGAATGGGTTCCTGTTGTTAAGATAACTGTATTATGCAAATTTAAACTTGTGTTTATAATACACCAAAATTACACATTTAGAGTGACATATTATTTAGAACCAGATAAATTTAAAGTTAGAAGGCAGTTACCCATTTACTACCTATAATACATGAAAAACATTCTAAATTTATCTGACTTGTAATACCTGCCTTTTCAGACCTGATGTTAGGATGAGAGTTGAAGTCAAGTGATGGCATGGTGGTAAGACAACTACACCCATAAGAAAAAGGGCCCAGGTTTGCATCCAGGGAACTCCCTGAACACACCAGATGTACCTGAGTGCTGTGCTGTGGGCTGGCTGAGATGGGGCAGAATGTGGTATGAGGACCCTGTGAGGGTTTCTCTCTCTCTGTCACTATCCTTCTATCTTTCTCTTCCTCTCTCTCTTGAAAGAAGCAAATAAACTTTAAAAAAAATTAAAGTTTGTGAAACCCTTTCCATTCTTCATGGTACATAATTCATTCTCAAGAAATGGTAATGAATGTAATATTATTGTAGGAAACTAGTATTTTATATTTTAGTAAGGTTTGCAAAATTTGTATATACTATAAAATAATATAATGATGAATGCATGGATTTGGGATCAGTGACCTTTCATCTGACCACCTACGATCAGTTTATTATATTTATTTATATCCCACTATAAAAATATGTTACAGTTCTCATTGATAAAATGTTAGTGTTTCTCTCTGAATCCCTGTATCTTCCATAGAATTAACCATAATCCTATTTTTTTAGCCTATCGTTTCTTTGCTTTGTGTTTTTTTTTATTTTAAACATATGAATGTATACTTGTAGAATGTATCATTTATTTTCAAATGTTATACCTTATGTAAGTGGAAGTGCACTGTACACATTCTTCTGTGACTTTTCTCAGTATTTTTTTCCTTATTCATGATAGTGTACATGTGCACACACATGAGAGTGATAGTGAATGAGAGAGAAGGGAATGAGCGCCTTCCAGAGAGTCTGATCACACCATCATTCCCTCTTTGCAATCCTCCAACTTATTGCATTTTGGATACTTTCATGCATGTTCAGTATTTCAGGCTGACCAGGCCAAAGATTTATACTGTGGTGCCATGTGGAATCTAGCTTCTCTTGAGCAGCACATTACCACTGCACAAGGAATCTAACTCTGCTTAGTATCACTTTTAAAAAATACATAAAGTTGTATTAATAAACAGTTGGTTCATTTTCCTGTGTTGTATGCTGTTTTGTTTTGGATATGTTTGACTCCACCATGACTGATGTCAAGACTTGGTCCCAGTATGGCATGGTTGAACCTTTTAGAGATGGGGCTTAATAGGACGTGTTTGGGTTACGAGGGATCTGCCCTTGGAGGTAGATTGGTGCTGTTCTCCAGCATTGAGTGACTTCTACTCTCATGAGAATGGACTAGTTCTATGAGCGAACAAGTTGTTATAAAGCGAGGTGGCCCCATGTATTGGGTCATTGGGAAAGTCATGATGTATTTTTCTATGCAATATTTTGCCTCTTTTACAACCTTCCAAATGTACTTTTCCACCTAGTTTTGAAGTAGCATGAGGCTCTCACCAGAAACTGCTAAATGTAACCACCTAATTTAGAACTTATATCCTGCATAACTGTGAGCTAAATAAACCTCTTTCTCTTATAACTTACTCAGCCTCAGGTATCTTATTATAGTAACATAAATACACTGTGACATTTACCATTTGACTATTTTAAGATTTGTTCCTTCTAGTAGAACTCTATGTTATTTCCATTATTATGCCATAATAAGCAGTGCTTCTAGAAACACATTTTGTTTATATCAGTATGCTTGTATGTATACATGTACACATATACACACACACATTTTACATACACATAATTTCCCTAGGATATATTTCTATAAATGGAATTACTGTTTTTCTATATGTGCAACTTTAGATTTACTGGCTAATATTTAATTTATGTTCCAACATGACTGTACCGATTTATATTCCTATAGTACAATCATATTTTAAAGACTTTGACTTACCATAAGATACATAAATAGCATATTTGATCATTACCATTCAGAAACTATATTAAAGTATGAACTTAATTTAGGGGAATGATGGCTTTGCAAATCCATAAAGAATATTGGACCATTGGTAGAGAAAAGAATGGACTGAATCTCACATGCTACTTCATACCCAAACCAATGTTAATTTCAGCAGTGTTCAGCATTTAAATGTATAAAAAGTACAAATATTGTAAAAGACAATATAGGAAAAATAATTTTATTACCTCAGGTCAAAACCATTTTTTAATAGAAACAAAAAACTGAAAATGATAGCAAACTAAACTTACATGGTTTGCTACTTTTGTTGTTCCTTAAAGGACACAAAAAGAATAAAATAGGAAAACATGATAATTGGAAAATACATCTATGTATTTGAAAAAAGTTCTAAATATTTCAAGTCGGACAAATGACAATAAAACATAAACAGATAACACTGAAGGTAATTAAACTTATTTTGTAGCAGAAGTCATTCAAGGTTTTTTTTTTATAAATGTTTAGACAGTAAATATTTTAGTACCTCTTTGTGGGCCACATCTTATCTGTATTAAATATTCTTTAATACACACACACATATATATATGTGTGTTCACATCAAGAAGGGTTCAAAAAGTACATGAAAAATACATATTATGAAAAAACTATTCATGGAGTCTTTTTACACCAAATTAAACTCTTACTTTAATTCCACTTTTCTGCAAACTTTTTCAAGTACCCTCATATGTACATATACGAATATGTAGTCCTTCATGCATATGTTACAAAGATTTGGTCAGTGACACACCACACACAACAATGGTCTCGTAAGGTTCTACCATGGTGCCTAGGTACGTGATAGACTACGTCTTTGACTTTGTATGAGTACATTCTGTGAGGTTCTCCCAAAGACGAAATTGCCAAAAAATGCATTCTTCATCATCCCTGATGTTAAGTGATGCATGGCTGTATTTGTAAGAATACTAAAATCTGAAAAGATACTGTATATATATATATACACACACATACACACATATATATGTATATATATACACATGTACATATGTGTGTATATATATGTGTGTGTGTGTATATATATATATATATATATATATATATATGTAATTTAATCATCACAATGAGCAAAGGTGTCTCTAAACTGCCTCTGTCCAACAAACATACTTTACCAATGACAAGATTGAGGCCCCACCTGCCCAATGCTGGACCAGTTGGAGGAGGACAGG
>NW_006159745.1:577563-577987 GCF_000334495.1 Tupaia belangeri chinensis
AGCCAGTACCGCTACCTCGGGACAGCAACCAGGTTTTCCAAGTGGTGTAGCTTTCACAGCTTTGGTTGCGCTGTCATGACTTTATAATTATTGAGGGAAGTCAGGTCATTGTTAGAACATGACTTGTCTGCTAGCTTCTTAGAACAGAGGAGAGAATAACTCTTCAGAACTACAATTGCATTCCTTTTTATTAAACCTATCTTTCAAAAAAGCCATAAAATGAGCAATTTTATTAAAAGCCTGTTCTAAAATGGATCACTTTAAAAGGCAACAGGAACCAGTCTGGCACTGAGTTATCCTGGAAAGTTTCACTGGGAAGAAAGAGCCTCATCAGCACCTTCTTTCTAAATTAAAGCCAGAGACATTTGGGGGTAAACTACTGGTTTCTCACATACTCGTCTCATGTACAAGCCTCCTGGGAACT
>NW_006159745.1:578018-611203 GCF_000334495.1 Tupaia belangeri chinensis
CCCAAGCTCCTAACCTCAAAGAAGACTTTCTAGAAACTTTTGGTTGGAGTAAAATTCAGTATTATAGAACTTTTACTTATTTCCAGTAGATATGGAAAAGGTTAGTAGATATTATTGACCTGAAGTATAATAATGTCCCTAAGGGTAACCTTTAAATCTTTATGTGCTCAGTAATTCAAGCTATGCAGAGCATCTTTCTCTGTCTTTAGAAATATTATAACATTTCATAAAGCTATAATAAAAAGAGTAGTGGAAAAGGGCAAAGGGAAATTACCTCTTTCTCTGTAACAGCTCTGCAGGGCATTCACATACTCAGTTTACTCAAATGAGGTCCATTCAGCAGTCTTCAGAGAATCTCCTAAAAGAAATATTGCAGAATGATATTAACTTAAAATAGTGCATTCCTTTATTAATCTAGGGAAGCAAATTATCCCTTTCATTAATAAAACATAAATTGACATCTTAGCTTGACTAAGATAAAAGACTCCTGTACTGCCAATATTGTTTATAATATAAGGGATAATTCCATATTAGTATGTTGTTTTCACCAGTTTTTTTTAAATAAGGACAGTAATCATATTCTTTAAGTTACTTATATAATAAATTATAGCTATTAGATGCCACTAGCTAATTATAAATTCTTTTGGTGACTGAGATAAATCAAATTTTGGCCTAATGAATTAAATTTTAAGTCATTATTACTTCAATACTTTCAAACTTGGACATGAAATCTAAACTGGAACAATTTGTTCTTATTGTTTCACAGAAGCTTTTGTTTAAACAAAGGAACATTCCTAGAAGCAAAATATGTCATAAAACTGCTCAGATAATATTGACAATAACAAGACTGCATTAATTTTGCTAAGGATTATATTTATTTACAGTTGCAGATTATTAAATACTTTTCTTAAGTTCTTTAGCAGTCATCTCATCATTGTTAGAGTTAATAAATGACTAGGATTAGAGTTCTCTTGTATACTCAATGGTAAGTATAGTTCTTGGGACCTGTTCTTTGTAGATAACATCAGAATTGAACTAGTGTCATGGCTTAGTGCAACATTTCATGACAGAAAAGAGGCATAACGTAGATACATGTATAGATGCAACTGAAATTTCATAAATGTAGTAAAATTTAGAAAACTGGAAAAGAAGGAATTTTCCTCTGATAAAGAGTATCTACTTTTAGAAATATGAGGCAGTGTATCTAACTTATGGAGTAACAGTAGAACCCTTCTCATTAAATTCAGGACTTAATTGCTCTAATTCAAGATGACATTGCTTCTATTCTGCATTGTTCTAGAGGACTCAGCAAACAAAATAAGGTAATAAGAATGAGTTGAGTTATATGAGTTAAAAAGAAAAAATGATCTCTACATGCAGATCATATGATTGTGAATGACAGGAAGATAATTAATAAAATCATTAGTACATATGTGACAGTGCAACTCATACAACCATAGTAATAAAAACGCTAGGCTACTCAAGAATAAATCTTATAATAAATGTACAAATATAAGTATAAAGAACTTTTCTAAGACATTAGGGAAAATCTAAAGAAAATATGAGGTAAATGATATTCATGGATAAAAAGATAACATTTCCTAGTATTTTATTATTTTAACATTTAATCACTGTACATCTTTATAGTGTACAGCATGGTTTTTCCAGTATGAATACAGTGCATATTAGTGATGTCAAAGAAATTACTATGTACATCATCACAGATAACTTTTCATTTTTGTGTCTATTAAATGTGTTGTTTGTTTTTTTCCTGACCCCTTCCCTTTCATCCCCTATTATCCATACCCTAGTACTCTCCAATACTGTCTCTAGTATTTCTTGTTGCCCTCCCTATTATTTTATCTTCCAATCTTTCAACTTCTACTATAGAGTATAGACATTTGGTATGTACAATACTTGTCTCTCATAGCCTGATTGAAGACGACCATATTGCAAGTATATCAGATTTCCAAAACTAATTTATAAATTCAGTAGATTTTTAATCAGCATTGTAAGTAGTTGTACTATAAATTTAACAAACCAATTCTACATTTCCTAAGTAAAAATGCATAGACAGGGACTAGCAGTTGGCATAATGGCTATGTTGCTGGACTCCCATTTAGCTAACTGCGGTTTGAGTCCCAGACCAGGTGGCTTAAACTCATGCCAGGCGCGTGTGCGTGCGTGCCCAAGATCCCAAGAGGAGAATGGAGGAGAAGGGATTATGCCGTGGCCATACCCCCTGAGTAGATGATTTTTCGCTTTCTGTCTCTCTGTCTCTCTCTGTCTGTCTGGCGTGCACATGCGCCCTATAGCAAAAACCTCTCAAAAAAAAATTAAAAATATATAACTGTCTACACCCAGAGAAATAACATGTATTTAAAAGATCTAAATATTTTAGTTATTCACTCCTTTTTTAAAAATTATTTTTCTTTTATTGAGAATTCACTGGCATCATTCATTTTGCTTTATTTTCTTGTTACTCAAGATGGTGGATTTGAAATTTGGGGCATATTCTGGGATCTTACAAAATTACTACGAATTTTACAACAAATTTGAAGATATAAAGAATATTGTTTTAAATAGTATTTTGGCAGATTTTTCTGTACACAGAGCTGTCTCCTAGACTGAAGTCAGAAACTTAAGAGTTTCTTTATTACCTTGAATCTATGATGTTTCTAATTAACTTCTAGGGAATTAAAAGAAAAGAGACTAAGTGTAGTAATCCAGAGCACAGAATTAGTAATTGATTATAATACTAAAATGATATTGCAGCTATCAGTGGTGTCAGACCAGGGAGATTCTGATTGAGGCACATCAATTGTGTTAAACTATACTTTGCGGATGGTCTCTCAGGGCTGGGAAGTTTACCTTTCACTGTAAGGGCTAGGCATGAATTATATGTAGGGTAAAAGTCACGAAACAAAAAAATCTTAGGAAAATAATGTTAACCATATATGGAAAATTTTAACTCAGAAGCACCCTAAATAAACTTTTTTTTCGGTCAAGAACTAAATACTAAAGAAAAGGGTAGAAGATAATTTATGAAGTTTAAGGGACAACACACATATGGAGGAGAGATAACCATGCATAGTCAACATTTACACTATGGACTGTAGCCATGTTCTGTATTTGCTAAAGCAATTTTAAAGAGTGAGTGTTTGGAACCTTACAAAATAACATGAAAGATACTGGTTATTACCTTAGGAGCATGGGTTATAAAATTCTCTCGGTTGCTCTTACAATCACATAATCCTTGTCAGTAAATTGCTTTTTCTTATAATTCTGAGGATTTGCTTATTTAAATAATTTAATCTAACCACTTCTCTTCACTTGCATGTCACATGCAGATATATAAGGGATTTTCTCTACCATTTAGTCCATCAACAGCTATAGAAAGAAAACTGAAATATCTCTAAAACAAACTTGGTGGTAGCTTTTCAGCTAGAAAGAATGACTATAACCATTTAGTTTTAATAACCTGAATTTTAATGCTCAGTCCTTTGGATAATTTTCCATGAATTTTTCTCTGTAGTATGCTTAATCATATTTCCAAGCCCAGTTTGATTAAAATAAGAAAAAGCTTTCCAGAGAACAATGCATGCCAACTCAGATCAAATATCCTGTCCAGTATAGGTAGAATCATCCTCATTCTTTCTGGAGGAGGAATGATCTATTTTTGCAATATATGATACTTTTTTTCTACCACCTTTATACCTTGTTCATTCATTCTTATTAGTTTTTTTCTTTCATTTATTCTAAAATGAATGAATAAAGCATTGGTTTTCTCTCTTCTATTCCTCACAGTGTGACCGTAGTTTGACATTGGCCAAATATTTAGTTCATCAATTCATGTATTCAACCCATACATTTTGTGTATTTACCATGTGCCAGTCACTATAGATAAAATGGTCCATGAAGGGAACATGTTTTATGCTGTCATGAAACTTGTCCTGTAGAAAGTCAATACTGATTAAATTCTACTATCTCCTTAGAAATCTAATAGTTTCTCACTTGAGGTGACAAGATCATCTATATCATAACTTTAATTTCCCTGAAGTTGTGGAGAAAGAATGCACAGAAATCATTGAAGAGTTCTATTGGAGAATGTTTGATAGCATATTATCCTTAATTTCTCAACCTTTCCAGACATCAAATATATATATATATTTCACAGGAGACCTCCAAAAATTCGTGGACTGCCAACTGTAGTGGAAATAAGTGAAGTTCTGTGGGTGATCATATTGTCAGGAGAACTAACATAGTGCATCTTGGAATTACATTAATTTATTCCTCTCTCAATCCTGACTGACTTCTTTCTTTGTTCCCAAAGCACTTTCAGTTATATGCATTAATTTCTGCAAAACTTGTAACATTTCCCCCCAGAAATTAACAAAAAAAATATTAAAAAGAAGCTTGGGTTTTCAGCTGGGAAACCTAGGAGAGTAATTCTTTTCAATCTAGTGTACCTCATTATTATAAGCAGAAAAAAAAAATCTGCGTATGGATTACTAACCATAAATGAAATTTATTGCAGTAAGGAATAGAGCAGATAAGAGAATAAAAGAAATAATTGAGGAACAGTTTGAAATGTCAGAAATGATACCAAAGCTTAGTGACTGAAAATAGCCACCATTTTATTTTCTTGTGATCCTGCAGGTCAGTGATTTGAGCTGAGCTCAAATTATTTAAATTCCTTGCTACATATATGTCAAAAATCTTACCCGTGATATTTGGCACAATTATTTAATAATCAGATGACAACTTGATTATCTTAGGTTGATTAGGTTCTTTTTTCATTTAGTTGAATGTGAGAATTGGAAATCAACAACTAGGAAATGAATGCTAGCTGTTGATTAGAATCATTGACCTTTTAAAAATTTTTTAATTTATCTTGTTAAGGTCACTTAAGTGGCTGCATAACTGATGAGCAGGTTGAGTGAAAGATGGACCTAGTCCCATGTCTCATGTTGGTGGTAGCTGTCAGCTGGGCCTCTCTCTCCATGTGGTTTCTCATCCTCTAGGAGAATAGCCTGGGTTTCTTCATGTGGCACCAGCACTCCAATGCAGTGAGAATGAAAGCTGCAAAGTTCCTGGATGACTAGATATATAAATGGTAGCTCATTATATCAGCCACATTCTACTCATCAAAATAGCCAGATTCAGGGAACCAGCAGTTAGCGTAATGGCTATGTTGCTGGACTCCCACGTAGTCGACCTGGGTTCGTCTCCCAGACCCGGTGGCTTAAAACTCACACTGGCCACGTGTGCGTGCGTGCCCAAGATCCCCAGAGGAGAATGGAGGAGAAGGGATTGCGGCGTCACCATCCCCCCTTGGGGGGTGATTTCTCGCTTTCTGTCTCTCTGTCTCTCTCTGTCTGGCTGGCAAGCACACGCACCCTATAGCAAAAACCTCTCAAAAAAAAAAAAAATAGGCAGATTCAGAGTGGTGGAGAAGCCACTTCTCACTGGGAAGAGTTTCCATATATATAAGCAATTTATGGATATTTTTAGTCAACCATACCTGAATATCAAAAACCAAAGAGAATTTTCTTAGGAAAATTATTGAGAGGCATTATCTCCAATCATTATCAATTATAGGAAGAGACTCCTTATCTTGACTTGAGACTTACATGTGCACTTGACTGGGAAGGACAATTGTCCTTGACTGGAAGTACTGACACTATTATAGTCAGTGTGAAAAGGCTAACATCTCAAAAGGTAAGATATCATTATCAAAAGGAGAAGGAATGAATGCCAAGCTAGAAAACAAAGTGGAAATCATTTTACCAAGGGACCTTGAAAATACCTTTATAAAGTCTCATTTGTAAACCAAGAATGATAATTAAAAAACTCACATGACCTTCTTCAGGTGCTATCATTTTATCGTTCTGATTGTCTTCTGTTTTTACGCTGCCTCTCTGTTTTATAATTTCAATTGCTTCAACGAGAGCCAGAGACCATAGACTAAATACCATACGCTCCCCTTCAACTTCTTGACAAAATAGAGAGTCTGAGCTAAAGAATCAACATTTGCCAGTAGACTGGCCAAAGGGACAATGAGAAATATTAGTGAAGAAGTTAAAAACATAACTCTAGTGAATAGATGATATATTTTCCCAAGTGTGTTGTTCTCAATTATTCACTTTCAACTAAATGAAAGAACTTAAGTAAATAGCCATGTTATAGATTATTAAGTAATTATGGTTGATAAAGTATTGGTATGATTCTTGCCATATAATTAGCAAGAAATCGAAATAATCTGGTAAAATTGTCAAGTACTCTTCCCAAGTACTTACCTATGTTGATTATGTGTCTTACTTCTTATTAAAATAAAGGAATTATATTATGCCTGGAAAGAAAGTAGGGTGAGGCCGATCTACCCTGTTCTTGGGGATCCTTAGAAGTTATATAAAATGATCTTATCAGTTTCAACGACTAATGTGGAAAACAATTGTCAGGGAGCCATAACCTCATGGCTCTCCAAGGCAAGTAATGTAATTATGACCGAGCTATAGTGAATGATAGGCTCTCATACTTGGCAGAGGCAAAGGAAGAGGGCTTTCTCTTTGAAGAGGCTCCCTAATGAAGCATAGTGCCTGGTAAAGTAGAATAGCATTCAGAGAAAAGCAGGACTACTACCTACTCAGAGATCATGACAAACTACATAAGTCATGGACCAAGAACAAAAGGAGAATGTGGAGCCCTTTGTTTAAAAACAGCAACAGAAGAACACTTAAGTTCAGGGCCCTTCCAAGTGTGACATCTTTTGTAAATGCACAGATAACATCACGGTGAAGCTACTCCTGCCAGCAAAACTCCACCTCAGAAAAAACCGTCAGTATGAGATTAAACTTGTCAGAAGCAGAGTGAGGACAGGAACACTTCCCTTGAGCCAGTTCCTTTGGTCAAGTTAAGTACATTTGCTGGCCCCATCGTTACTTCTAGTCTCTAATCCTGGAAAGATCACTGCCCAAGAGAGGAAAGGAGGAGGAAGTTTTTAGAGACAAATCATACATATGCCATGCCTTTTCATCAGGAACTTGGACTTAGTACATTAGCCGTTGCTATGGAAAGAAGGAAATGAACTTGAGCATTATTTGACACAGAAATTTTTATTAAATGAATTGAACTGCATCTTAAATATCAAAATGAGCCAATGTTCATAATGATAATAACTGAATGTATGGCATCTTGCTAAAATCTACTTAACAGACCCACTAATTAATAAGAAAGAAGAATTTGATAGAAGAAAGTTCGGTTGAACTACAGAAAGAAATTACATTTTTTTTTGAGAGATATTTTTCTTATAGTGCATGTGTGCTTACCAGAGAGACCAAGAGAGACAGAAACCAAGAAATCAGCCCCCCAGTGGTGATGGTCAATCTGCAATCCCTTCTCTTCCGTTTTTCTCTTGGGATTCTGGGCACACATGCACACACACCTGGTGTAGGTTTCAAGTTGCCAGGTCTAGGACTCAAACAGGAGTTAACTATATGAGAGTCCAGTGACATAACCATTATACCATCTGCTGGTCCCAGGAATTATACAATTTTATACAATTTCAGGAACCAAAGGACTGAGTTATAGAGTAATGAAATACCTATGTATACTTATCACCATGCCAGGAGTAAGGTAAGAAAACCTAAAGGATAATGGAAAGGCAGAGGGAGGAGAGATGATGAGGTTGGGGTTATTAGAAGAACCAAGGATAAAAGTATTTAGATTGGTAAGATTTTAACCAGCAGGGGCAATGTAATCAGTTATATGTAGATAAGATTTCATTTAAATGTAATCATAAAATGATAATTAGCCAAGGGGATTTTATTTTGAAAATCATCTAAAGTAATAGTTCTAGATGATGGATAAAAACAAAATATTTTATGATTTTTCTCAAAAGCAATAATGTAAGACAAGAGCAGAATGCTTCTTTTGCCTTTGATACTAGCCTGCAGTGTCACAGCGGAGAGGCTGTGAAGATCACGAACTAGTTCCAAAGGCTGTCAGATTGACCTCCTGGATTTGGGGATATAACCGGACAAATAATAGAGGGAATGAAAGACAGAAACAAAAAAGGCAATGTTCAAAATAAAAATGATATTGCCTTCAGGGAAGAGCAATCGAGTATAGCTGTGTAAAGGACACAGTGGAATTATGTTGATAATTTCCCCCCGCTGCACATATAAATTATGCAGAGAATATTGGATTGGTAGCTTCTTTGTAGAGAAAACTGCCTGTTCGCTTCCAGGGCCTGGCAAAGGTGAGAGCAATGCTGAGAGGAATTAGAGAGCATGCAATGAAGAAACAACAGACATAAAAAAATCATGTGCATTGCAGAGGCTACCAGAGAACTGCAAAATCTAAACCTGCAGCCTAAGAGCCAGATTCAGGGAAACACAATTCATCTAAGCTGGCAATTGGGTTACCATGTTGGTAGGTATACTAAGAAGCCTCTTAAATAATTAACATCTTCGGCTAATTGCCTAGTGTTTAACAAAGTTAACAGCTCTTGGTTGGTATTTTCTTTGCAAGCATTACAAAGATTTAGTTAAATCTTCTATTTTTCTCTCTAAAAAAATTGCCAGTGATGCACAGAAAGGAAATAATGTACAGCATATTGGCAAATAAATGTCTTCAAGAGTTATGTGGCCTCTTGACAGTAGCTTTGACATATATTTTTCATGTTTTAGGATGATAAATGCAGCATCTTGGAGCACAATTTGCAGAAAATGAGATATGGAGACTGCAAAATGTCCAAGAAATCTCTTGTCTGAGCTTACTGTTAGAGTCTTTAATTTTTACAGAAATAAAATCAGGTCCATATTCTCTGCTTGCTCTTCTTCCTCAGTAGAGGAAGATTGTTACATTGCAAACACTTCATAGAAGAGACTATTAATTGCTAAAGGTGATGATTTATTTTTAATAGTTGTTAAACTACCATTTATAAAGTAAAGTACTATATCAATTCTATCTAATAGAAATATAAGAACCACATTTGTGAGGCATTTGTTTTCTCTCTCCCTCTCTGGTGAGTGTACACACCAACCAGCAATACAAAAAATAATTTAATTTAAAAAAATGAAAAAAAATTCTTAATAGATTTTGTTAAAAGTTGTCAAAGAATTTACAGATAACATATGCTAATCAAAGTTAAATGAATGAGTTAAATACTCTTAAATTTTCATTTCTAACTGATATTGTATAATATAAAAATAAATGATAACTATTATGATACTCATTTAAAATTTATTCTTTTTTACTTTTTTTAATATTGAAATTATATATTAAAAATATCATGGGGGCCAGCAGGTGGTGTGATGTTTGGGATGTGGACTTCCACATGGCCGATCATGGTTGAAGTACTGAACCTGGCAACTTGCTTTCTCACTTTGTCTCTTTCTTGCTCTCTCTCTGGTGAGCATATGTGCTCTATAGCAAATTAACTAATGATAATAAATAAAATAAAAAAATTAAGAATATCACAAATTGAGAGATCATAGAAAAAGAAAATCACTTTATATTTTAATAACTATAACAACACTTTTTCTTGCTTTCTGAACAAGAGGTCCTGCATTTTTATTTTTCACTGGGCCCTACAAATTATGTAGCTAGCCATGTATGAGAACTCTGGAATTAGAAGGCATTTGAGAATTCCAGGTCCCCTTCCTGTTAGTTATGTAACCTTATATTAATTATTTAAAGTCTTTTATTACTTTAGCTTTCCTCATATGGGAAAAGAAGTCTAGATAGGATTTTAGTACAGAAGAATTTGGTTAATCCATGTATTGTACACAGAATCGTATCTGTCTCACATTACCAGAATATAAGGTACCTAATAACAGAGTCTTTGTCTACTTTTCTACTTTTTCTGAGCATATAAGACAATATCAGATGTCCGTTAGGAAATCAATAAATAATTTTTGAAAGAAATTAATGCACCCAACAGACTAGATCATTGTTTCCCCAAAATTGACCAGGCTAGCAGTATGTATTCTATTAAATACAGATTTCTAGACTTCATATTTCTAAGCTCCTGATCCACTATTTTTTGAGTGGAGCCAGAAATATAAATTTTTAAAAAGGTCCCTGGGAAATTTAATGGATTCCAGGTTTGGGAATCTTTGCACTTTTAATGCACTTGCACATGTTCATGCTTTTCCTTACCCTATTCCTTCTGCCTGTTTCTCTCATCTGTTTTTTTTCCTTACAGAGAAATTACAAATACTCTTCTGTGCCAAGTTCTTCTTTTCCATTATCTAATACAATGGAATGAATCATTCAGTTGTCATATTTTATTATGGCTGTTTCCTGTGAACACTGAGTGCTACAAACTCTTGGATAAGCTAGGCACATATTTTGTACATGTTTTATTCCTCAAAGACCTAACATACAAAAGGACCTCAAGAATTACTGAATAAGTGATTATTTTGCTGGACTCACTGTCCTAGAGTAGGTACAATGCAATGAGATTAAAGACAAAATTCAATGACTAAGATGAGGACCTGTAGGCCTTCTCATTTGAAATAAATATTAAGGTTGCTTTTATATTATAATAATATGTATTCCCAAGGATGGCAAACAGGATAGAGAGTTCCTGTGGATTATATATGTGTGATATGCTTTGGTATCTGTGTGATGTATTAGAGGCATTTCATTGCTATAGCTGTCATTTTCAAAAGAACCTTCCTTAACCATTGAATATACCTGTGAAAGATAAAGAAAGAAGGAGCAGGAAAATGGAAGGTGATTTAATTTTGCCAAAATTTGGAAATCCATAATATTCATATTAGAAAAAGTAGATTTGGTGGTAGGTATACAATGCTGAAGAAAGTTCCATCAAGAGAAGGAATAATTACTATATTACTTGGTGATTAAAAACTATGTGTTTCTTTTCCATACTGTTTTATAACAGTATAAAATTTTAATATTATTATTATTATACAGGGATTATTGAGAAGCTACTTCCCTGACATCATATGAAGGAAAAAAGTCCAAATGTATTCAACATACGTGATACTGGCAGATTGATAGAGGTACTATTATCAGGAATTATATTTTGGAATTAAGCTCTAAAACCTCTGTCGAAAGTCTAATACATGGGATCCAGCAGACCCAATACTTGGTTGTAGAAGTGTGGTTAATTAACTGTTTTTTTTAATAATTTTTTTTTAATATTTTTGTCCTAAGGCATGTATGCTCTTTAGAGCAAAAGAAGGGAGATGGAAGAAACGATCTCCTAGGGAGGATGACCACTCCATAGTCCATTCTCCTACATTCTCTTCTTGAGATTTTGGTATAGTCTTCAAGTTGCTGGTTCTGAGACTTGAACCAGAGTCAGTAATCTGGGATGTAGTACCTTAACCTCCGTAGCCCTCCATTTCTTCCATTCCTCTGTGGTTATGATACGAATTCCCACATCAACCCAGATGCGTGTTGTTAAGATAGATTGCTGATTCTGGGAGCTAGGGGAAAAAAACTTTCTCTCTCAGGTCAGTTATAGCCCCTTATGTTACACTTCAAAATCCCTAACTAGCCTTAGCATGAAGCAGAGCAAGAAATGCAGAGCAGAAGCTACTGGTGCGTCTAAATCATCATTCTGTGCTCATCCTCCCCTTGCTGAGTGTCAGTAACCTTTTGAAATAGAAATTTATAAAGAAAAATGACTCATAGAGGTGGAAAGATGAACATTAACTACTAGAGGCTGAGAAGGATGGATTTGTGTCTATGGGGTATATTGATCAAATAAAACAAAATTGCAGATTGATAGGGGGAAACCCTTTCTAGCACTAGAAAATATAGTGTGGAGAATATTTTGTAGATGGGAACGACTTTCTGTGTATATCAAAGTAACTAAAAGGGAGGATTTTGAAAGTTCCCACCACAAGTGATGACAAATGGTGGAGATGATAGGTTTGCTAATCAACCCTGATTGATTCTTTGTACATAGCATTCTAGTACTGAAAAATCACATTATATTCCCATGAACATGTACAAGTATTATGCTAATAATATAAAAACTTCTGTATAAGGGAACCAGCAGTTAGCGTAATGGCTATGTCGCTGGACTCCCACGTAGTCGACCGCGGTTCGTGTCCCGGACCCGGTGGCTTAAAACTCACGCCGGGCGCGTGTGCGTGCGTGCCCAAGATCCCGAGAGGAGAATGGAGGAGAAGGGATTGCGGCGTGACCATCCCCCCTGGGGGGTGATTTCTCGCTTTCTGTCTCTGTGTCTCTCTCTGTCTGTCTGGCGAGCGCACGCGCCCTACAGTGAAAATCTCTCAAAAAAAAAAAAAAAAAGAAAAAAAAAACAAAACTTCTGTATAAGAGGTCTTCAAAAGGTTCATGGAAAACATGTATTATGGAGAAGAAAAGGTGCATAGACTACAAAATTATTTTGCACCAACATGAACTTGTACTTTCATTTCATTTTTTCCATGAACTTTTGTTTTGTTTTGTTTTGTTTTTATTAATGATAGAAAAGGTGTATGCATTTAACAGAGTGAAAGAGAGAGAGAGAGAGCGTCCTCCACAAGCAGAAATGCCACAATTCCTTCCTCCCGTCATCCAGACCATCAGGAGTGTGCTTGGGTGTTTCAAGGTGAATAGGCAGGGATTAGACCTGTAGTTCTGTGTGAAATACAGAGCCAGTCTTTTCATCAACTTTATGAAGCCCCTTTGTATTTCACTTGAGATATCATTAACACTTCAGTGAGAATTAAGTGAAGTGAACAGACTCTAATAAATCCCTTGGAAAGTCTTCCCTCTGCCATTCTACATTAGGAGACATTCAAAGGCACAGGTTGCCAGTGAAGCCCTGTTTACACAGAATGTATAGTTCAGAAAAACAAGAGCACCACAGATAAACCATGTCTCCTCTCAGACATACTTGACCTGTGACCTACTGTTCACTCACTGATGTAAACTTGACCTTTGGCACATTTCTACTGCATTCAATCTGAATAGATTTAATTATGTAAACAATTGAAACATGCCTGTTTTTGTGACCATTGCAGCGAGTGTGTTTGAGATGGTCAAACCGTACAAAGGGTGAGTGGAATAGAGCTTAAATACTACAGTTTGCTTCCCTTCTATATACTCAGGTTGTCTTTGCAGAGAGATGGGAGTGCTTTTCTATCGCCCAAATGTCACTGTTACTTAAATAGACTATGAGCAGTGCAGCACAATCAGAGACAGAGTTTCCCAGTGAGTGAGCCTTGTAATAAAGCAAAGTCCCTGCAGACCTGTCCAAATTAACTGAACGAAGAAAGATTTTATAGACACTACCTAACACAATACCAGGTAGACTTTCTATAGCCAAAAGTGAGGGCTCTTACAGGAAAAAGACTGGCAAAAACATGAGTCTTCCAATTGAATACATGGCTGCAGGAACCAAGTGAGATTATGCAAGGATATTGAAAAGGATAAAAAAAAAAAAAAGATGGAGAAGAAATGTTGCTCGGTGAATTCAGAGAGCATGGACGTCGTAGCAAATACACCAATGTGCTAATTTCAAGAAAGAAATAAGTCGCATATCAGGCCAAATGGATAACTGGGTACTTTTCCCAGCTCTGCTATGCTGACATTAGGTAAATTATATGACCTTTTATTGTCTCATTTTTCTTATCTAAAAATACAGATTAAAGATCTTGCTCTGCTTAATTTTCAGAGTTGATTAAGAATTAAATAAAATTCTGTATGCAAGAAAGCTAGAAAAAGAAAGCATTATACAAATGCAGATCAGCTGATATTAAAGAATATACTTGTAGTTTGGGAGTTAATTATTCTGATTCTTATTTTAAAGAATGAAAGGTATTTGGTTAGTGATACACTAAAAGCTTTCTCACAGACTTTGTAAAATGAAATCTACATTTTTCTTTTGGTTAACTATTAATTAAGTTGAAAATGAAGGATTTATATAGAAATGTGACCTACAGAACAGGTTCCCATAGCTTAAAATTGTGAGGCATGACTTGTGTCATATGATATTCATGCTATGGCGTATGGCTGCATACATTCTAACTCCCAACATAAAGCTGATAGTTGCTAAGAATGATTTGGTAAGAATTTAATATGTCTCATATCTGATTTTTAGTAAAAAAAAAAAAATTACATTTGAATGAACCATCAAGCATTTGGCACAAAGGAAACAAATGATCACTGCTATCATTAGGAAGAGCTAGTTTAGGTCCCGGACATTGGAGATAAATTACAAATCCATTAGAGGTCAGAGGGTTTATGGAATTAGTTCTGTAATGACTAAATTCTGAGAGTTTTACTTCTACATGAATGTATGAGGTGGCAATTGTTAGCCTTGTTAAACCTGGTTGCTTAGAGACAGCTGACTGATTAGAAGATAGTTGCTATCTGCGTCTATAATTATTGTGATTACTATTACTGTGGTAGCCCTCAGTGGGATCCTGAAAATGGTAATATGGTGTAGCATTTCACAAACTTACGCCTATAAAAACTCAATATATATCCCAGTAAAAAAGATTTATAATGTCCTTTCCTTGCCATTTCAATGGGATCATTTAAAGAATAATACAATTATTCGCTCTCAGCTTATATAGTTGCTTCCTTTCAATCCCATTATGAAATAGAATCAGAGGTTATTACCAAAGATAAGAGGAGGAAAACAAAACCCTTCTGAGAAAAGAATAGCAGAGAATGATACCGCTTAGGTCTCAATCTCATAATTGAGTAAATGGCAACTTAAAAAAAAAATCCCAATGTGAGAAATGCTGAGGCATTTTATTTCACTTATGATCATATTAGTGAGTAATAAATAGCACAAAAATAGATTACATTTTTATTTATTTGTGCTAAAGTTTGGGAGAGACTCACTGAAGCTAACTCTATGAGAACACAATCTGTGCTGGTTTGAAGCTGAAGTTTAATCATACCTATTTTGTCTCTGAAACAAATGAAATCACAGTAAACAAAGACAGTACACCTGCATCATATTGTTGCATATACCCTTGCCACAAATAATCTTTATAACCAAGAGCCACAAACCCTGGTACTGTAATTATAGAGGGAGAGAACAGGGTTCATACCCAACTGTGGAGAAAATCCAATAGAAGCCAGGTGTCTGAGGTTCTTGTTACCACAGCATATCTTGCTAGCGCAATGACCTCATCCCATCCTGGAGGATGTAGGGTTTGCTCTAAGGTTGGATATTGAGAAGCCAGAAGCACTGCATATTTGACACTATTTATGTAGATATTGGCATAAAAAATACCCACAAACACTATTACCTCACTCGACACTCTTCTTTTACTACCTTTTTTTTACTTAAAGTAGGATTATTCCCAGGATGTTTTTGTTTTTCCTAGAACCTTTATTTCACTCAGAACACTTTCCAACATAGAGTAGATTCTTGGGCATTGCAAGAGCTACACATAAGATCTATTAAAGAAATGGTAATACTGTTTCATAGGCACATCATCTGATTAAACAATCTCACTTCTTATGCTCATATTTGTCCTTAAATGTATTTTATATATGCAATGGGATTGCAGAAAATGAACAACATGGAGTATTTTTGATGGACTTATCTGAAAGCCTACATAATTAAATGCCAGACTTTGAGTATCAATATAAAAACCATTATTGAAAGTGATTTGGACAGCTCCTGGGATAGAGGTGGATTTGTGCTGAACCATCTATTTCTTCCTGATTCTGTATCCGTAGATGTGGAGAATTCTCTCCAGGTAACAAGGTCAGCATTTAGCAAGAGTTTCCAGTGCTTCCCATATCTTATAATTGATATATTGGATTTCTCTCCTTGCTCTTTGATTTCAGAACTTTTCCTTTTCTCTCTCTCATCAGCTTCCTTTATCTTGCTCCTTGGATACATTTTTTGACTTGGTTCCTTAGTATAACTTGCTTTTATCCTCTTAAAGCCTAGAGCCACAGAAGAACAGCCTCTAACTTCTCCTACCCTGGGATATGAAAATAGTGGTCTCACTAGGTTTACTCCAGTCCCTGCAAAAGAATTGTACTCTTCCCCAAAAAAGAATTGGACACTTCATTTTTCCTGTTTCTCATTGTGATTAAATTAGAGCAACAGCAAGACGATTGGCTTGGTTAAGTGAATGCCTGCTTGCTAAGAAAATCAGCAATGGTAACTAAGCCTATGGTTTTGGTGTCTTATAATAGGGTCATAAGATTCTTAATGAGCTATAAGGTCTAACTTTGCCTAGGTTAGATTACTTGTACTCAAAACAATAGATAAATAAAATATTTATAATTAAAATGTAATATGTTATTTAAAGTCATTTTTCCCTGTGTAACTTCTGTCTTCATTGTGAGGTGCATATACAACCTAATGATAAATTGATCAGCCTCTATTCTTTTCCCTGTCCAATGTGCAACACATTGTTATTTGTAATATTGCCCAATTCATGCAGTCTTTCCTAACAAGGAGAAGTAGGTGTGCCATGATATTCACAGCACATTTGCCTAACCTTCTTTCCCATCTCAACCCCAACCCTCATCTCTACAGCAACCCTCTCTGCACTGAAACTCTCATAGGAGAAGTGATCTGCTATTTCACTATTACAATTATGAAAACAAAAAGCCCAGTATATCCAATAGGATAGTTGAAAAAGTCACGATGCATTTTTGCATAGAAAAACATGGGAAAGTACGTCATGACTTTTCTGATAATCCAATGGAAGTTTTAGATTCATGGTGTTTGAGCCCTTAATTTAATCCACATTTTTTTGTGTGTAAAGCTGAGAATACTTTATCATTTTTTCTTTTTCATTATCAGGTACTAGATATTGAACGTAGAAATCTGATCAACATGTATAGTATTATTTAGTTTGTTGTTACAATCTTATTTCTAAAAGTGCTTTCAAATATATTTTCTCATTAGCTTCTCATAAAAACATATGTGAGAAAAACAAGATATATGTATATCTCATTTACAAACTTTAAAAAGATACACCAAGTAATTTGGTCCTCTTGGAGATACAGAGCTACATAATGGAATGAGAATCCAGGACTTCTGTGTCTACTGAGTATACAGATGCATATACACATGTAGATTTGTGAATGTGAACATATTCATATAGATACAAATGAATATGTATCTAAGAGCCAGCAGGTGGTGTAGTGGTTAATGCACTGGACTCCCACATGGCTAACTGTGGTTCAAGTCCTGGACCTGGAGGCTTAAAACTCATGCCAGAATCATGTGCATGCATACTTAAAATCTTAAGAGAAGAATGAAGGAAAAGGAATTGCATCATGGCCATCCCCCTTTGGGGGATGGTTTCTCACTTTCTCTCTCTCTGTCTCTATGGCAAGCACATGCACCCTATAGCAAAAATCTATTTGAAAAAAATTGTATCTATATTAATTCATTTCCTCATGACAAGACAGATGGTAACATGTACAGTTACAGGTGTAAAGAAAAAAACAAACATATGTATGTATATATAGTGTTTGTTTATATAAGAACAAATAAATGTGTAAAATTGTCTACAAAAAATTGACAATTAAAAAACTGTAATACAGTGCGAGTACAAAAAAAGAAGAGTCAGTTGGAACAATGACATCTTTTTATAGATTTGTTTCTTCAGAAAATGAGGATATTAACTCCTGAGTTGGTCTTACAAGACATCTTTTCATTTATTACTAGGGTGCAAAGAAACCAAGGAAAATAATTTAAAAATCATGTAGCTTGGAATAAGTTTACTAAAAGCACTTTTAAAATGCTTTGTTCATATGATAAAATGATACATAGTTATTACATAAAAAATTAATTTCTCTATAATAAGTAAAGAAAAAAATACTTTATAATTCCAAAATACAGAGGATATCCGTGAATCATCCAGTATTTAGCTTTTATTTATTTTTTACTTTTTAATAATTATTTTTTGGGACTAGCAGTTGGCATAATGGCTATGTCGCTGGACTCCCATGTAGTAGACCGTGGTTTGAGTCACAGACCCAGCGGCTTAAACTCACACTGGGCATGTGTGTGTGCGAGTTCAAATTCCAGAGGAGAATGGAAGAGAAGGGATTGCGGCATGGCCATCTCCCCTAGGGGATGATTTCTTGCTTTCTATGTCTGTGTCTCTCTTTCTGGCAAGCGCATGTACCCCATAGCAAAAACCTCCCCCCAAAAAAAAATTATTTTTTAATTTAACTTTATTTATTTATTTATTTAAATTTGACCAGAGAGAGGCAGAGTGCAAGAGAGAGAGAGAACAGAGTGCAAGAGAGAGAGAGAACATGACAAGCCACCAGGTCCAGGATTTGAATTGCATGAGGCATGTGGGAGTTCAGCACCCTTAATCACCATGTCACCTGCCAGCCCCTTAACTCGTTTTATTTTAGTCTAGCTATCCAAATACCTTATTAAGATAAAAAAAAAAAAAGATAGTTCACTTTTTTAAAGGATCTCTCCCAATTCATATGTTAAGATTTGATTGTGATGGGATTACGAGAGAGACAATTTAATCTGACTAGAGTTTTGAAAGGCAAGGCCACTGGGAAGTGATTAGGATTAAGGTCATTGGGACTGTCCCCACCATCTGTCTTTCTGTTTGGTGAACACACATGCTCTATGGCAATAACCTAAAATAAATAATAAGTACATACATACACAAATAAATACATATATAAGTAAATAAAATAAAGATTGGTGAGAATCATTGTCAGGTGGAGAGAAAAGCAGGCATGAAATTTTTGAGATGGAATGTGTATTGAGCCCTGAAAACCTTCATGTCACTTGAAAAATCAATATATTTTACAAATTCGGGTGTGGTTCTTTCATGTCAAGTGATTTCTCATTGGATACATTTTTTAACCTGACAACATATGGGAATAAATACCAAGATTTATGATAGCCAGTTTATTGTGGAACATATTTACTCCTAATGCCCAGGGCCTATGGAAATGCAACAGTAATAAAATATATGTACAACATTATATTTATAGCAGTGTAAGAAAAAAAAATTGCAGTGTTAAACTAGCTTTGATTTTAGTTTACGAAGGATAGACTTCTTCTGCACACTAGGCATAAAAGCTTTACACAGTGCAGGTATTTTTTGATGTGTGAATTAAAATGTAATGCTAATTAATACTACTGGGTCACAGGATTAAATATATAATTCATGCTGCCAGTTATAATACATCTGCAGAGAGCAGTAAGATTAACCTCCTGTTTATAGAAAAAAAAAAGTGTCTTTGAGACTCAGAATATAGATTACATATTAAACTATGAGGGAAGCCCAAAGGAGTTACAATATCCTTAAAACATATGCGCTTTTGCAGTTCCGATGATAAGGGCATCGCTGCTTTAATGCTGCTGTGAAAACTATATTCAGTAACATGGATCTGAAAGGTTTTCATTGGTGAAGAAACAGGTCCTGTAGGGAACTGCCCTTTGCTTTCAAGAGTGCCAGCTTTCAGATGCCACCAGAGTTCCGGAATGGACTAAGCATTTATTCTTCTGGTAGCAATCAATGTGGGGACTGTGGGATTTCTGGGGATTATTGATACTTGGGCTCTGCTGTTAATTAAAAATGTCATTCTATTTTCAAGATGTGTTTTCAAGATGAGAGAATTCTGTGTTTTTCTTCTTGATGGTTCACAATAATAATTAATGTATAATGAGGCAACTTATCCTAGTTTGACAACATGTTCTGGAGAAGGAACTTGAAAAGGACTTCAAAATAATTATCTGAATACATATTGCAGAAAATTGTAGATGTGGAAATTAGATCAAACATGTTAGGAAGGAAGATAAATGTAAAAGTGCTATGGTGTGCTATGGGAACATCATGGAGATTCTCATATGAAGAAAAAGTAAATGTAGCTGAATGTGGCTTAGAATATATATATATATATCTCACGTAACATTTACGGAAAATATTAATATTGGCAAAGGTAAAAATTAGGTGAAAATATAAAACAGGACAGAGTTATATTTGACTTAATAATTGTTATAATTCACCAGAAGACTGAGCCATCATTAGTTATTTATAAAATAATACGGCATCAAAATACATAAAGCAAAGACTGATAATAAGAGGAAAGTGTAATAATAGTTATGTTGGTGAAATTGATGACACATTTCTTGGAATGTGACAGATCCATTGATTAATGGTATAGGGAAATTGAAAAGTATACAAGTTTACTACAAACACAATGAAGTCACTGACCACAGTGTGGAAAAGACAGGTTCAGTATCAGTTGTTGTGTAAACTTGTACTGCACAGTAACATATAAATGACCTGAAGAGCATAGATACTAGTAACATAATTAAAAATGATAGTTTTGGGGAACCAGCAGTTGGCGTAATGACTATGTTGTTGGACTCCCATGTAGCTGACTGTGGTTCGAGTCCTTGACCCAGTGTGGCTTAAACTCACACCAGGCATGTGTGCGTGTGTGCCCAAGATCCAGAGAGGACAATAGAGGAGAAGGGATTTTGGTATGGCCATCCTCCCTGGGGGGTGATTTCTTACTTTCTGTCTCTCTGTCTTTCTGGTGAGTGCACAAGTCCTGTAGCAAAAATCTCTCCAAAGGGAAAAAAAAATGATAGTTTTGAATAACCATTACCTTTGCTATGGTAGAGTTTACTTAATTGTAACATAATAAAATTTAATTTTTAATAATGGATGTGTTGAATGATTGGCTTGTAAAGTTTATGAAAATTGAACAACTGGTGAATGAGGGTGAGCTGGCTTTAGAAACCAAGAGCTGAACTTTGTATCCTACTCTGGGGCATTGCTTCCAGGGTGAAAACTTTTGCAGCCCTCAGTAAAGAGACAGTTTAAGCTATTTTTTTCATTCCCCATAGAATCAAATAATTTATCTCCCATAAGTGAGAGCTTCATGAGATCAAAGTTAAGAGAGTTCCAGTCAGAAATTGTAAGTTGCAATATTTTATTTTGTGAAAGCAAAAATCTGTAGCAGGAATCCATGTCTTTTCTGTCTATCTGCTTTAGAATTAGAGCTGAAGAATAAAAAGATTGTCAAAGGGATATGTATCAATGCACTTAAATGTAAAACTGAAATACTATAAGCATGTCAATTTCCTCTAAATCAATTTAGTTGATGAAGTCCACATTACAACATGAAGAAAATTTTTAAGTGAGATTTGAGAAGATAGTTTTCATATTTGCCTGGCTTACAAATAAAAATATCAGGGACCAGCAGTTGGTGTAATGGCTACGTTGCTGGACTCCCATGTAGTCGACCATGGTTTGAGTCCTGGACCCGGTGGCTTAAACTCATGCTGGGCGCATGTGCGTGTGTGCCCATAATCCCGCGAGAAGAATAGAAGAGAAGGGATTGTGATGTGGCCATCTCCCCGAAGGGTGATTTCTCGCTTTCTGTCTCTCTGCCTCTCTCTGTCTTTCTGGTAAGTGTACACACCCTACAGCAAAAACCTCTCCAAATAAAAATTTCAGCCAAGTAAATTTCGAAAGGAGAGAAAAATGACAAGTTATAAAAATTGGTAAGGAGTGCTATTTACACAATGTCTTGGTCAGAGATTACCTACTAAATGTTACCTATTGTATACATGTATAAGATATTACAGAAATATAAGTAGCATTCATTCTCTTTATAAAGAATCATTTAATTTTATTCATTATTATTTTGTATTTGTTATAGGGCATGTGCAATCACCAGAGAGAAAGAGAAAAAGTAAAAATGTAAGCTGCCAGGTCTTGGGCTGGAACTATAGTCAGCCATGGGGGAGACCAGCACCTTTAACTGCCACACCACCTGCTGGCCCCTAGATAATATTTTTATAATATATTTATGGTACAAAGGATCACAGCATAATGAATACTCATGTAAACACAGCTCATCTAAGAAAAGGGAATAGGGTCAGTCCTATAACACAAGGCTTAAACTGTGCGCATAGGAAGCCAAATTCTATAATACATGGCCAGTCACTATTTGAATCCTGGCCCCTGTGGCTTGGGGAAAAAACACACATGTCTGTGCATGCTCCAAATCCTGGTGCCATAAAGAAATGATAAAAGAATTATGGAAGCACCCTCTCCCCCACCCCCCATGGGGGGTGCTTTCTCTTTCTCTCTTTTATGAGTGCTTATATCCTCAAGCAATTAAAAAAAGGAATATTACTCTTCATTTGGAAGTTGCCAGTTGTGCCCATTCTGGCCCCATCACTTGTTACTCATCTTGCTCTTGCTCAGTGGTAACCACTACCTTACTTTTTTTTTTATTTCAATATTTGCCAGAGGGTGTAGGCAGTTGCTATAGAGAGCCAGAGGACAGACAGAGAGAAGAACAGGGAGACACATTCCCCACAGGGAATGGTCGTGCTGTGATCTCTTCTCCATTTCTCCGTCTGTCAGAATTTGGTCACAGGCACACGTGGACAGTGTGTTTCTCAAGCCCCTGGATGAACCACAGGGTCAGTTGTTTGGAATCTGGTTACCTTAACATCAGAGCCTGCCCAAACTAATCCATGCCTGAGTTTTATTTTCGTTGTATTTTTACTTTTCCTTATAGCTTTTCCCTGTTTGTACTCCATAGTAATGGATTGGCCAATTTTGGGTGAGTTTGAGATTATTCAAATGGGGTAATACTTCAGTATTTTTATGTAATATGCCTTCCTTTTCTCTGTAAGATTTTTTTGATATTCAGTTCATGTTCTGTGTAGTTCATGTTCAATCTTTCTCTGTAAGATTTTTTTGAGATTTAGTTCAGGCTCTGTGTAGTTGTTTTAGTTAATTTGTTCATTCCGTATTGCATTAAGGAATAGTCCTCCAGAATTTATTTAATTATTCTATTATTAATGTGTAATAGAAATAGTTCTAGTTTTTGTTCTTACCACCAGAACATGAACATTTCTGCCTGTCCACTTGTGCTCACAGGCAAAACTTCTCTGTTTTATCAACCTTTACAGACTGTGCAGTCATGTAATATGTGCACTTTCAGATATATAAAATAATACTAAGCTAGTCTCCAAAGTGTTTGCCTACTTTTAATTGTTTATCAGATGTGCACAAGTGTTCTAGTTTTTAAATTTTATTTATACCTTCATTGATACACAAGCAAGTATTTTTCACTTACCACAAACTGATGTATCTAATTTTGTTCTTGGTTTATACTTTTATTACTAATGCAGCTAGCATCTTTAAGCATATTTATTTGCCATTTTGTTTTTTCTTCAGTGAAGTGACAGGCTTTCTCAGTCTTTTGTTTGATTGAAAATATCCCTATATTGCCCTTGTACTTAAATTGAATTCTTAGTTGACACTCATTTTCTCTCAGTCCACTGAAGGAATCTGGCTTTCATCGTTGTTATCAAGAAGCCAGTAGTCAGTCTAATTGTTGCTCCCTGAAAGGTTATGTCTTTTTTCTCTCAGAATGCTATTAGTGAACTTTTGTCTAGTGTTTTGCAATGCTTAGCTGTGAATTTCTTTTCACTTAACCTTTTTGGGATTTGTTTGGCTTCTTTAAGTGTCTTTTATCATTTCTGGAATATTTTCAGCCACTAGAAAACATAAACTTCCTTCAAACATAAACTTCCTTCCCTTCCAAAAGTTTGACTAGAAATGTAAACTTTATCTTTTTATATTCCAACTTTATATGTATTTTTAAAATGTTTACTTATTTCCAGAGCTAGAAAGAGAATAGCACCCATCAGTCATTAGAGGATCTTCATGCCACAATCCTCCCAAAGCCCTGCTGCTAGCCAGGGTCATGAGTGCACCTATAAGCATGACCAGTATATTCAGATAGACCTAGGACGCAAACCCAGAACCTTCTCACATGACTTCCAGCATTGCACAGCAGAGCAACTTACACAGGTTGGCCTGACTTTATTTTTCTTAACATCTATTTATACTTTTTCTCTCTGTGTGGTCTGTGTTCTGGATCATTCTACCAAATTATCTTAGAATTCATTACTATGTTCCTTAAGTGACTCTAATCTATTGATAATTTTATGAATAAGATTATATTTCTTTATAAATTGAGAAGTTGTATATTTTCTAAAATTAAATCAACCTTGATTTACTGAGAGAAATTGAACTTGGGCATGAAATAAACTTTATTTATTTATGGACTTGTTTGATTTACTAATATTTTCTTTAAATTTTACGTTTAAATTCATATTGGGATTATGTTATCCATTTTCTGTTTCCTACTCTTCTTAAAGCTTTTATATAAATATTCTAGATAGAGAGTCTTAACCTCAGTGCTATTGGCTGATAATTGAGCAGATAATTGTTGTTGGGTGCTAACCTGTATGATGTAGATGTTTATCAGTCTCTCTGGCCTCTACTCACTCAGTGTCCAAAGCAACTCTCCCAATACTCATAGTTATGAGAGCCCAGGAATGTCTCCAGACAAGCCAAATGACCCTGGGGAGCAAATCTGTCCCAGCTGGGAAGCTCTACATTTTCTGGATGATCAGAATGATGCAGAGTAAATGTCAGTCCACAAAATGTATGGCCCATACTCTGTAAACTGTCAAGGACGAGATAGATAGGAAAAGATTGTGAAACTATGCCAGATTGGAAGAAAGAAAATCAACACGATACACATTTTCTTGGATTGGATCCCAGAACAGAAAGGGAAGGAAGACATTTTTGTGAAAGTTGTTGAAATATGAATGGCATCTGTGTATTGAATATTGATATTGTGTGTGTTAGTTTTATGACTTTAAGTTCATGTGATGGTTAAGAAAAAGAGTGTTATTGTTTCCAGTAAGTATACATAGGAACATTTTGGGCAGTGGGGTGATAATGCTTCACTTCTATGATTTGCTATCTTTTAGCTTAGGAAAAAAAATAGTAAGAATAGAGTGGGAAGAGGGAAAGAAGAAGAATAAATGAAGTGAAACATTTACCTTCCTAGGGAAATCTAGGTGAGATTTATCAAAAAGATCTTTGTAATGCTTTTCTGTTGTGCCCCAGTCATGAAGTTCCTAAAAAACCAACCCCAACAGACCACCAGGGAGCCGTTCTGATGTAAGCATTTAAGGGTCGCTTTTATTCAGGCTCCAGCCAGGTCTCCCAATCTCACCAGCACAGCAGGTCAGAGTTGAGAGCAAAGGTGTTAGTTGGGCTGGGTATTTATTTGTCTGTTTGGGGGGAGGTCGGGCTCCTCAGGAAAGCACTAGGCAGCTACAGGTTGGCTATAGATTACAGGGAGTGTAGCTGTTTCTGGTATCCCTTTTGTTTCTCTCAGCAGAAAAGTTACTTTAGGTTTCTGTTATCTCCTTTGTTTCTCTCATTGGTCAGTCCCAGTGGGTGATAGTCTCCTGACTTTTTCCTACCAGCGCGCCTCCTTGAAATGGCACCAATTCTCAGCAAGGTGGCTTTAACAAAATGGAGTCGCCCTGAAAGAAATGGAGTCACTGGCCCTTCATTTCTAGTTTAAATTATTTATAATAATTTATTTTTATAATGTGCTGCTCACTTTACAGTACATTGAGAAAGGATATGTAAATATTAATATCATTTATTGAGATGCAAAAGAAAAAGTTTTGGAGCAATATAAAAAACATTTTCACATGGTAATAATAAAAACATTCTAGAAAACAAAACACTTTTTTTTTTTTAATTGAAAAAGTTCTGACTGTATAGTGGGATTAGATAACAATGATTTGGTTAATCACTTACATTTATATGTGATATTTATTTTTTAAAATTAATTAATTTACATTCATTCACTGAGCATTGTCACAGCATACAAAATGTGATTTCCCATCCAGAATATACTTCATAGTGACTTAATCATATATATTATCATCAATAGTTTTTCATTTCTAGTTTTATATATATATTTTTTCCCCCTATTTCTTACCTTCTGCCATTACCCACCATCCTCTCACACTATCTCAGGTATCTACAGTTGTTTTCCATTTAATCTTTTTCCCTTTGTGATGTGATTAGCTACTCCCAAGGCTTCCTAACATACATATTCACATCCAGCTGAAAGGGGTTCCATAGATGAGAAAGGGAGTGATGCAAGTGAATCTGAGAAAGTAGCCAGATTAATGCTGGAGATAAAATGCCATACAGGGGCCAACAGGTGGCATGGAGATTGGGGAGATGAACTCCCACATGGCTGACTGCAGTTTGATTCCCCAACCAGGTGACTTGTAAAATGCTGGGAGTATGTGCCTGAGTACCCCAAATCCTGACAGGTGAATGGAGGAGTAGAGATTGTGACTGTCCATCCCCCTGGGAGGGGTGATTTCTCACTTTTCTTCTATGTCTCTCTCCCAGCAAGCACACACTTCCTATGGCGAAATAAAATAAAAAAATAAAATCATACAGGATAACAAATACTATTATTTGAAAAATCACTTGAAATATGTTCCTTCACATAAGACATTTCAAATGGCAGAACAAATGAATTATTTAAAAGGAACATACCTCAGTATGACTATTGATACTCAAATATTACAGAAAAATAAAAGGTTGACAATGAATGGAAATGTATTCAATTCCAAATCAAATGAAATGCTCCAGGCCTAAAGAATGAGTTTGTACTAATTTTTTTCCAAGTCCTAAATTTAGCCACTTGAATTTCCTCTTTCATAACACATGCAATTTTTACATTTTTTCAGGCTATTTTTGCTTTAAATAGAAAATGTGTGTTTTTATCATAAAATAGCATACCTAGCTTCATAATTCTTTTTGAAATAAGGTGTTTTGTAAAATTTATGTTTTGTTGAAAACTTTATTTGTTTCATGAAAAAGAGACAAGGAAAGAGAAAGAGAGAAAAACAGGCTTCCTCATCACGGTCTTACATCTTACATCATGATTCTCACCTACAACCTTTTCCGGGCAGCCAGTATCGTGCACACATGTATGTACCCAGGGTGTGTATGTTGATGTGGAAACTGAACCCTGATCTTCCATATGGCTTCCAGCATTAGCAGGGTGTTGTGCCACCACTGCACCACCATAGCTGGGCCTACATCTACTCTTAAGCAAAGTCAAAGCTGTTACGCCATGCCTCAGACATGAAATAAATACTGAATATATAGTATCCATACAGGTAGAAAAGATAGACTAATAATAAACTTATTCTTAAGTAACAAATGGCAGTAATAAAAATGATCAGACATAAGTTCTTACATAAAAACTTAAATTAATTTCTAAATCAAACTATTTGACCCACTTTTAAACAAATCTCTAATGCAAAAATTTCTATTAGACTACAGATCTAGTGCACAATGGGTAATGAATAAATTAGGCTCTTAAATCCCACATTATCTGATAACTGTGGGAAAGTTACACCACCTCTCTAAACCTCAATTTACTCAGTTAAAGATAGAATAAAAATATTACTTAATTTTTGAAGGTATGTGAAGATTAAATAATATGTGTTACAGATTCCTAACGTACGACAATTCATGAATTGCATACAAATATCACAGATGTTGGCTATTAGTTCATAAATGTCTTTGACTAAACAAACCTTTTCTGGAAATACTTTAATTTTAAAAGGCAAATTTAATATTCATAGTTCAATGAGAGGTTGAATGTTGAAAAAAATGACCTCAAAGAAGTAGAGAGAAAAACAATGACTAGTAGCGGCTGGGAAGAATGGGAGTGTCCTCACACCAAGTAATGACAAATGGTTGAGATGATGGGTATAATTACCTTGATTTGATCATTTCACACAGTATTCATGTATATAAAAAAAAGAAGTAATATTTGGGGGCCAGACATTTGCTGGTGCAACAGTAAAACATAATACCCTATTAGGCTGTTTCCCAATGTGGGAAGGAATTCCATGTTTTCATCTGGAGACTCTCTGAGGACATTTGACATGTGTGTGCCATGATTTTCAGCTAGCTATACTTGGGGGTGGACGACAACATCAAAATCCTGCTGAGAATGCCATCTCTCTCTCTCCCAATCTTATAAAAGACACAAAACCAATAAACTAAAACAAAACAAGGAGACAGTAACATGTTTCAATTAGCAATAATCGTGCCTTGGATAAACCTCATTGGCCACGATACTGCCACTGCGCAAAGCTAGACACAGTAACATGTTGAGTTCACTCACTCTGTGATAAATTAACCATTTCATGTTATTTTGATCAGTTCTGTTAGAGGACATGTGACCAAAGGTCTCTAGTACCTGAATTACATTCGGTCACTTATAGCTGATGGAAATCCTTCCAACATAACCTATTATGAATTAAATTCAAAAATTCTTAGACACAGAAATTCTGGAGAGGGTGCTTTTTTTTTTTTTTTTTTCCACTATAGGGCACGTGTGCTCGCCAGACAGACAGAGAGAGACATAGAGACAGAAAGTGAGAAATCACCCCCCGGTGGGGGGATGCTCACGCCACAATCCCTTCTCCTCCATTCTCCTCTCAGGATCTTGGGCACGCACGCACATGTGCTCGGCGTGAGTTTTAAGCCACTGGATCCGGGACGTGAACCGCGGTTGACTACGTGGGAGTCCAGTGACATAGCCATTAGGCTAACTGCTGGTTCCCAATACAGAAATTCTTAGATATAGAAATTCCAAATATCCTGAAACTTATCTTTCTTTTTCTTTTTCATTTTTTTCTTTCTCTTTTTTTCTCTCTTCCTTTCTCTTCTTTTCCTCTTTCTCTTCTTTTTCTCTCGTTTTTTTTTCTTTTCTTTCTTTTTTTTAAGTTTTTCAAAAACGTGCATTATATCATCATCAAATCAAGGATACTAACATATACATCTTATCCTTCATAGAACTTTACACTCTTAACTCTGTCAAGTACTTCTTCCCTAAGCCCATCCTACCCACTAGTAACTCTCCACATCCCCCACCCCAATAGTATCTAGTATCCACCTGTATCTTCCCTACCACTGTATCTTTGAGTGTCTCAATTTCTGTCAAAGAGTGCAGACATTCAGTATATATTGAGTGGGTACATACAGTATTTGTCTTTCTTAGTATAGCTTACTTTGCTTAGCATTAAATCTTCTATGTTCCTGTACTTTGCATCAAATAACATTATCTCATTTTTTCTTATGGCTGAGTAATATTCCACAGTGTACATGTGCCATGTTTATTTAGTCTCATCATCCATTCTAGGTACCTGAATTAAATCCATGTCTTAGAAATTATGAATAATGTGCATTAAACATGGATGTGCAAGTGTCTTTCTGACTAAATGTTTTCCTATCATTTGGGTAAGCGCCAAGGAGAGGGATTACCGGGTCAAATCAAAATTCTATTCATGATTTTTTGAGGAAACTCCATACTGTTTTCCATAGTGGCTGTTCCAATTTACATTACCATCAGAAGTGGGAATTTTCATCTTGTTCACCATAGCTTTGCCAGCACTTGCCATTCTTTATTTTCTTTATCAGAGTCTTTCTTACTAGTGTTAAGTGGTATCTCATTGTGGTTTTCATTTTGCATTTTCCTCGTGATAGAGATATGGAACTTTAATATATCTTTTGCCCTTTGAATGTCTTCCTTACAAAGTTGGCTCTCCAACTCAGTTGCCCATTTTTTAATTGGTTTATTAATTTGTTTTTTGTTTTATTTTGTTTTGTTTTCATGATTGAGCTGCTTGAGTTCCCTGTATATTCTGGATATCCTTTCCTTATCTGAAGTATAGGTTGAAAATAATTTTTCCCACTATGAGCATTGCCTCTTCACTCCAAGTATTGCTTTCTTTGTTATACAGAAGTTTTTTAATCCCATTTGTCTGTTTTTGGAATGTTTATTTAATCCCATTTGTCTGTTTTTGGAATGTTGCCTGCAGTTTAGGGATCTTGTTTAAAAAATTTTGCCCATTCTAGTATCTTCAAATGTTTCCCCTAAGTTTTACACCAGTAGTTTTATAGTTTGAGGTTTTACATCTAGATCTTTGATCCATTTTGTGTTGACTTTTGTTAATGGTGAAAAATAGCCATAAAAATATCAAAATACTTAGATATAAACCTAAGCAAAGAGGTAAAGGACCCTTACATGGAAAGCTATGAAAGATGATACTGAGTATGTATGAAACACAAAAGTGGAAAGACATTCTGTTTTCCTGGATTGGAAGAATCAGTATAATGAAAATGTCAATTCTTCCTAAAGTAAATTCAAATTCAGTTAAATTATGGGTCATATTTTTCACAGAAATAAAAAAAAGCAATCATAAACTTTGTCTGGAATTACAAAAGGCCCCATCTCACCAAGGCAATACTGTGCAAAAAGAATGAAATAGGAGGCACCTCTTTACTTGACCTCAAAACATATTACAAAGCCGTGGTAATCAAAACAGCATGAAATTGGCATAAAAATAGACACACAGACTAATGGAACAAAAGAGAGAATCCATCAGTAAATCCAAAAACATACAGCCAAATGATTTTTGACAAAGAGCAGAAGATACTTCAATGGTGCTAAAGAAAGTCTGTTCAACAAATGGTGCTGGCAGAACTCTATATCCATCTTCAGAAAATTGAAACTGAACCCCTATCTCGCACCATTAACAAACTTTAACAAACTTACTTTTTTAGCTGTTATATCTCAATTCTCTCACCATTTCCAATTTTCAGCTATACCAAAATTCTTTCCATAATCTGCACATGTACTCCCTTCTTTTCCTTACAAAAACTCTCCCTATGTGAATTTTTCAAGGTATGACACCTTCCACTTCTTTAAGCATTTTTTTCCTAATCTAACCAGTGGGATTAATCCCTCTTATCCAAGTATGTTCCACAACCCGTGCGTTCCTACACAATTCCTATTTAAGTATGATGAGTAGTTTCTTCACTTAAAAGTGACCTGCATTTCTAGTGTGTGAAAATATAAAAAAGATAATGCAAGCCTGAACAATGGTTGTGTGTCATAGTTCGCTGTTAAAAAATTATGCTTTCCTTATTGGGACATGGATACTAATTTAGTCATTTGGTAGGTACCACTATAGGTTGGAATATAGGGGTCACATGAGGGGATAATAAATTAAGTGGATGAATAGTGGATAATAAATTGTGGAGCTTCCTGCTTCCACCATCTTTATATAAAGCTGCTAATCCTTACTTAAAAAGACTCCCTTGTGCATTTTGGTTCAATATTACTTGCATCTTCATTGTCCAACCCTTCAGAAAATCCTTGCAAGGCCAGTCTCATTAACCTACTGGTTAAGGGTTCTGGATCCCAGATAGCTAACCGTAGTTCTAGTCCTGGCCCTGGCAGCTTGAAAAACACTCCAGGTGCATGTTCATGCATGCCCCAAGTCCTTAGAGAAAGCAGAAAAAGAGGAGAAGAGATTGAGACATGACTGTGCCCCACTGGAGTGTACTCTCTCCCTTTCTCTCTGTCTCTATCTCTAGCAAGCACACACATTTTCTGGCAATTAAAAAGAAGAAGAAAAAAAGAAAGAGAGAAAGTATCTCTCTCTCTAGCAAGCACACACATTTTCTGGCAATTAAAACAAAAAGAAGAAGAAAAAAGAAAGAGAGAAAGTGTTTAAAGAACGGCATCAAAATAATATAATGGGCAACAGCAATTGAAGATTTACCATGTGCCAATCACTGTGTTAAGGACTTCAGATGCATTATGCATGTGAAATCCATTCTTATGGCAGCCATATTAGTTAGGTAGCTATTGTTACTATTTTTAAGTTTTTTCTTTCTTTCCTTAAAGTTAGAATAAGAAAGAGACAGTCACCATAAACTGGATTATCACACCCTGATTCTCCCCTTACATTTGCAGCCAGGCAGGATCACAGGTGTACCTCAAATGACCACTGTGGGTTAAGGTAGACTGGGGACACAAACCTAGATCCTTTCCATACTGTATTCAGCATCAGATTGCTGTGGCTGCCTCCATTGACTGTACCACTGTGGTGAGGCCATAGTTACTATAATGAACCACACTTTGCTGATAAGGAAACTGAATCCGAGAGGTGTTCATTATCCACTAAGGTTACTATCTAATCATCAAAAATTGTCTTTTTACTGTTTCCAAAATCTGAATATTACCTGCTAGGCAATTCTACTGTATTACTTGTAGAACTAAATTGAATAATATTAAGTTCGTGAAAATAAAATTATAAAAATATTTATTGTAACATTTTAGCAGAGACATTTTTCCAGTACAAGTGCTAATTAATGGTTGCTAAGTTTCTTGAATTGCGTGGGTTCCTCATGCTGTTTTCATGGTTAAAACTGCTTAGACCATACTTGATTCATGTCCAAAGTCATGAGCTCTAACTATTCATTGTCCAAATTATATAAAAATTGGTTATCTCAAATTTTGATTTATTGGATCTCTCCATAAATAGAAGCAAGAAGATTTGACAAATCTATATCTGTCCATCAGTAAGACATTTCTATTTGTGTCTCAAGTAAATTGAGTAATCTCTATTGATTGATGGGATATAGTTTTAAATATAAAACCACAGAATATAGCATTCTAAATGATATGAGAAATATTTCAGAGAAAAAAAATATAACTAGACAAAAACATTACTTCCTACCATTATAAGGCCAATTCAAAATAATATGATTAGAAGCATTGCAAATGGAGCAATGCCCAGAATTTTAGCCTCATCTTATAATACCATGTATATTTTGAGATTTCTTAGACCTTCAATGTTACCAAACTTCCTTTGCCTGAATTGTTAGTATACGTGTATTTATAATAGTTTTAAAATAATCCATCTACATACATACAATTGATTAGCATCATTAGCACCTATTTTATAAAACTGTGATATACCAATTAAAAATAAGTATTAAATACTCAGCTCGTGGAAAATCATTAAACCATTATATAATAACATTTTTTAAATGTGTGACTATGAAATTTCCTCAGTCCTCACTAACTATTTAATTGTTTATTAAAATTTCTAAAGCCACTTAATTAATTGGATAGACCTATCTTAAATTGAAAAAAAAACATTATGGTCTTCTTTGAAGTAACTCAATTCCTCCACATTAGATTATATTTTTAAAAATAATAACCGACTAGGTAAGCTACTTTAAATCTGCATACATTGAACCAGCTCCAGTCATTTGAATGATCCACTTAACAGAATTTACAAAATGTTTGACATATTTAGATTAAAAGGAGGCTTTTGCTTCCCTAGAATGACTAAAGGCAGCAAGTATAACAACATGATCCACTGGTGACGTCTGTCATGTCACTCTGCTGCTGTTGAGTTGACAAGGAGTAGCTTACTTTTGGTCTCACATATTTACACATCTTTTTCTGGC
>NW_006159745.1:611234-628005 GCF_000334495.1 Tupaia belangeri chinensis
GCAGAAACATAATTTGACTATATTATAGACTAAAGATTATGAAAATAAAATAAAATATTTTATTACAAAAAAAGGTTAATAAAGTTTGGAAAGATGCTCCAAAAGGGTAATTCTTTATCGTTATTTTACTAATTATATTGTCTTCCTTTCTTACTATCAAATGCTCATTCCCAACTATGGATAGAATTTATACCTGAAATTAATTTTTATGAGCAGCAATGATAGTAAAATTAAGAGGAGCAAATGGTGGAAACTTTACATGGAAAGTTCCCTGTTAGCTCACTATTGTCTGCCTTCTCTGAACTCTCACATCCTACCAGAAAATTCAGTTCAATAGAGTTTGACATGCTCCTGATAAATGGTTGCTTGTGTAGGTAATAGGAGCCCAGTATAGAGACATAATATAATTTATAATAAAAGATCATTGAACCATTTAAGTGATCAAAATAGACAGTATTTTGCTAACTCTAATGTACTTTCACTGAAATGGAAATACTCATTAGAGCAATATTGCAATATTTCTCTGAAATGTGAGTCCAGATGTATACATACATATTTTACCCATCATCACCAGCAATGAGGCTACTGAGTACTCAATAAATATTTGATAAATTAAAGTGTTTTAAAAGTATACTTATTTATTTATTTTGATGGAGAAAGAGAGAGAGAGAGAGAGAAAGTGCCCTTGACAGGATTTCGCTGTACCTTGGTTGCCTCCAAGCCCTCCAGCCAGCAAGGATCATGGGCATACTGGTGGATATACTTAATATGTTTATCTCGACCTGAGATCTAATTCTGGGCCTTCTTATGTCGTTGCAGTATCCCCCAATGGCACCCTACCACTTGCACCACTACAGGTGGATCTAATGATTTAAAAAAGATTTTTCTCATAGGAAAGTAAGCAGTATATCTTTTTTTAGCCTAAAACTTTATTGAATTCTATCAGAAAAATAAAGTGTTAAATTTTATGTAAAGACTTTTGTCTTTGTGAAGCTTGGGATCACTCAATCATTCTGCTCCCATTTATACTTAGCCTTACAATTAGTAAAAGGCCATTGTTAGAGGAGAACAATAGTAATAACTTGGCAAAACAAAGATCTGTTTATTCATATTTTGTACTGAGAACCACATGGTTAAACATGACTGGGACCAGCAGATGGCATAATCTTTATATTGCTGGATTCCCATGTAGTCAATTGCAGTTCGAGTCCTAGACCCAGCAGCTTTAAAATTTATGCTGGGTGGGGAACCAGCAGTTAGCGTAATGGCTATGTCGCTGGCCTCCCACGTAGTCGACCGCGGTTCGCGTCCCGGACCCGGTGGCTTAGAACTCACGCCGGGCGCGTGTGCGTGCGTGCCCAAGATCCTGAGAGGAGAATGGAGGAGAAGGGATTGAAGCGTGACCATCCCCCCTGGGGGGTGATTTCTCGCTTTCTGTGTCTATGTCTCTCTCTGACTGTCTGGCGAGCGCACGCGCCCTATAGCAAAAATCTCTCAAAAAAAAAAAATTTATGCTGGGTGCATGTACATGCATGCCCCAAATTCTGATGAGAGTAGAACAGAAGCAAAGTATTGCATCGTGGCCATTCTCCCCCCTCCCCCCCCAGTCTCTTTGATGAGCACACATGCCCTATAGCAAAAGTCTCTCAAAAAAAAAAAAAAATCCTACAAAATGTTTTTTAAATGTCTGAAAGATTTTAAGTTGTAATTTTGTAAAGCACAATTTAAAGCTACTCAATTATTACCTATAAATCTAGTAACTAAAAAATATTGGCTAAAAATCCATTTTAAGAATCACTGAATATGGATTTCCAGTGAGAACACATGGAGTACAATGCAGCCATTCTTCTTAAAGATGGCACCACAGTAATGAAGTGACATAAAATTCTTTTTCCTATGATCAACATAATTTAATTGGCTTAGGAGCATCAGAATTCGGTGCCCTGAGATGTATACTAAGTAGAATTAATTTTATCTTCATACTTAAAATCACTGAGAGTATTACTACTGAGCCAGCCCTGTGGCCTAGTGGTTAAAGACAGTGAATCCCACATGACTGATTATTCGTTTTGAACCCTGGTCCTAGTGTTTTGAACAACAGGCCAGGGGTGTGTGCTTGACTGCCCAAATCCCGACAGAATTGAAGAATGGAAGAGAAGGAATTGTGGGGAGACCATGCCCCATCCAATTGGGATACTTTTTCTTTCCCTCCCTCTCTCTTTGTGCCCTCAACAAAGAGGTGAGCCACTTTTAACAAAGTTCTAATGGAAACAAATAGGTAAAATATATAGATACATAAAAAAAAAGTCTCTAAATTAAGAAAACTTGAGTAATGTATATAAATCCTAGATTTGCAATAAATATGTGAGTCATAGCCAAATGCTGGACCTTGTGTTTCAGTCCATCTGTGAATTATTATTTTTAAAAATGTGTTTGCTATAAATGTTTGTCACACAATTGGTAAATCAGTAAGGTCTAAACACTTAAACAACTCTAACCTTATTCTCATCTGATTTTTTCCTAACTTATTATTATTAGTCTGCTGTCTCAGAGAATTAGTAAGTTAGTAAACTTTAATTAAAGCTGACTAAAATCTATTATATTATTTAGTTTTTAAAAATTTACTCTCTTAAAAACTACAATGAAAGCAGGCCTTATAGAAGTTGACTGATAAACACACAAAAGCAAAAAGTAGGTATCATTATTCACATTTGATTTAATCTAATTTTCAACAGCATGGTATGAACTTGTCAGCTCAAAATTTCAAAAAAATAGGGAAAGAAATGAAGATGGAACAACCACCATTTGTGATGACGTAAACCGTTAAGTGAAACACACATAAAAACCCACATAAACATGAATTGCATGAAGATTCCAGTCATGATGCCATTTCTTTAAATTTAGGTAAATGAAATGAGTGATGCTTTGGTATAGTGGATTTGTATTAAAAAGCTAGATACATTATTTTTGGCTACTCAACAAAATACGCTGATATAGTCAGTTGTCAATGGAATGACACTAAGATTCTGAAAGAGATTGTATCTACCATATTTTTTTATCACTCATCTCTCAAATATTTGCATAATAGTGTCCTGTCTTTTGTTCTAGATAAAATGGACACTCGAACACTAGGTATATCACCATCTTTTTTTAGAGAGAGATTTTTTGCTATAGGGTGCATGAGCTTACCTACCATAGAGACAGAGAGCAACAGAGAAGCAGAAAGTAAGAAATCGCTCCCCTCCCGCCCCCCCCGCCCCTACCCAGTGTGAGTTTTAAGCCACCAGGTCTGAGACTCCGATTACGATCACCATATGGGAGTCCAGTGACCTAACCATTACACCATATGCCGGTCCCAATATGTCACCATCTGACCATCATAAATATTTTCTTATGGAGAAACAGTTGATTATTTATAAACTGTTTGTACCTACACCATATATGACTGTGGTAATAAGTCATAGGCTAGGTTGCAGTCAGAGTGACTAAATAATTTCAGCTGTTTACACAATCAATTTCAGTTGCTAAGGTCAAGGCAATCTTGAGGGACCTGGGAGTGCATGCTGCAGTAGGTGAAATAACTAGTTTGGCCACATAATAGTCTGTGTGTTCCAGTAAGCTCTCCAAGTCACAATTTAAAGCTGGCTCTTCTCTTCACTGGTTTCATCTAAAAAATAACTTACCACTTACACAGAATTTTATAAAGGAAACAATATGACTTGGAAATAGTGTAACACAGAAAACAAAAATAAAAACCAAAACAAAACAATTACACCACCACAAAAGTTTTAAAAACATACGTGGCCCATAATAATGCTCAGGTCTCACACCTAGAAGCGGATTACCCAGAGGACAAATTAATATTTTGCAGAGAGTGCCCTACTGTTATACCAGAGAGTATGAGGCAATGGCCCAGACCTGTGGCTGGGTCCTGGATGCTGAAGAGAACAGTGTGGGCAGTCAGGTCTCAGAGGGAGCCCAGATAAACACATGAGATGAACTGGGAGGTGAACCCAAGTCACACAGATGGTAGGTGGCTTCCTGAATCCAAAACTGTGCTGTGCAGTATCACACAAATGAGCAAATTTGACTTTCACTATAGCTTGTAGGATATTTTAGGCAGTAAGTATGTAGAACATGAACTAACAGCTTAGGAATTTTGTCAAAAGGATATTGGACAAAGAACTATTTATAAGGTGGATAAGAAAAGTCAATAATAAAATGTCTAGGGAAAAATAGATATCTGCTATATGACTAGTAAAAAAATTACTATGTGTATTTCTTAATAATATCACTAGTACATCCTTTTAAATTCTTTACCAAAAGATAAAAATATAACCTTAGTTTAATGATCCAAAGTTTTACCTTAGAACTCAAAATTCACTTTCTTAATGCTATGTTAGGTTCTTACAATTATTTAGTAATTTGATTGCTGAATGTTTGCTATTTACATAACATTATCTTGGTTAACTGCCAAATTGTGATTGATAAAAGTATAGATAATCTTTATTACAGATGATAGGATTATCCAGATGTGGGATCCATGAAGCAGTGAACAATAAGTTAAAAATATCAAGTCAGAATCATTTTTTGTATTTGTATTTTTAGTGAGCATTCTCTCCTATGTTTAAAATATCAGACACTGAAGTCAAAGAGAGCTTCAATTAAATACAACCAATTTACTGAGTCCAATTTACTGAGTACACTTGAGTGGGTTACTTCCATGCTCTGAGCATTAATTTTTTTATTAATATACCAGGGATTTCATAGTTTCTACAACACGTTCTGGTATGAGTTTGAAGTGAGATAATTTAGTTAGTGCTAGAAATAGGATATCTACTCACTATGACCTTGATCATGAAAGGTGTTCAAACTTTTTAAATACTTCCCGGGTGAAGCAAACAACAGCTATATATATAGTATTAAACTAATAATAGCATCTTAATACTCTTTAAAAGCTATATAAATGCAATCTGTATACAAAAGATATATAAAATTAAAAGTCAAAATTTTTAAAAGAATAATAAAAGGAACATGGGCTACCTTAAAAAACAAAGCATAGGGACCAGCATATGGTATAGCAGTTACCTTGCTAGACTCCCATGTGGCCGACTGTGGTTCAAGCACTGGACCTGGTAACTTCAAAATCATACAGGGCATGTGCGGGTGTGTGTGCAAGATCCAGGAGGAGAGTAGAGGAGAAGAGATTGTGGCATGACCATTCCCCCGGGGATAGTTTCTCACGTCCCCTCTCATGTGTCTGTCTCTCTCCTTCCTGGAAGAGCATGCTCTCTAAGGCAAAAACAAAACAAAACAAAAACAAAAACAAAAAATTCTCTTAAGAAAGAAACAAAGAAAGCATTATTGGGCCAGCAGATCAGCAAATGGTGTAGTGATTATGTTGCTATACTTCCACATGACTGACCATGGTTCAAATCTCGGATCCAGTGGCTTAAAACTCATGCTGATTGCATGTACATGTATGCCCAAGATCCTGTAAGGAGAATGGATTGTAGTGGGGCCATCCCTTGGCAGATAATTTCTCACTTTCCCTCTCACTGTCTTTGCCTCTATCTCTCACCCAACCAAGTGCAAGAACAATAAGGCAAAAACTTCTTAAAAAAAAAATGAAGAAACAAAGCATTATCAATGTTAAGAGGACTGAATACGTGTTCCAGACTGAATAACTTCACTCTCAAGGATAATTGCAAGCCTGAATTCTATGCTTCTCAATTCCTTACTTTGTTTAATAGTTTTATTACCTATGTATACCTGCCTTAAAATACAATAGAAGTTTACTTTGCCTACATGAAACAATATTTTTCTCTGACTTACCTATTTCACTTAATATTGCCTTTTAGAAGTTCATTCATGTGAATATGTACTGTTCTAGATCAGGTGTTGACAAACTTTTTTCTGTAAAATGTCAGTTAGTAATTATTTTAGTCTCTTTGAGTTATATGATCTCTCCCAGAACTATTCAACTCTTATAGGACAAAAGAAGGCATAGATAATAATTAAATAAATGAACATGGCCATATTGCAGTAAATCTTAACTTACAAAAAGCGAGTGTTGGACTAGATTTGGCCTGCAAACTATCTTGGCCCCCATTCGATGTCATTCACTTTTCACTAATATATGAAATTCTGTTATATAAAGAATAGTATTGGGACCAGCAGTTAGCATAATGGCTATGTTGCTGGACTCCCATGTAGTCAATCGTGCTTTGAGTCCCGGACCCGGTGGCTTAAAACTCACGCCGGGTGCATGTGTGTGTGTATGTATGCCTAAGATCCTGAGAGAATAATAGAGGAGAAGGGATTGCAGCGTGGCCATCCTCCCTTGGGGGTGGCTGTGCTCCCATGTAGTCAATCGTGCTTTGAGTCCCGGACCCGGTGGCTTAAAACTCACGCCGGGTGCATGTGTGTGTGTATGTATGCCTAAGATCCTGAGAGAATAATAGAGGAGAAGGGATTGCAGCGTGGCCATCCTCCCTTGGGGGTGATTTTTCACTTTCTATCTCTCTGTCTCTCTAGTGAGCGCACGCGCCTTATAGCAAAATCCTCTCCAAAAAAAAAAAGAATAGTATTGTTTATATTTTTTTTTTCACTGTCTCTGGGCATGGAATTATATACTTGTATTTTACTATATGTAAATTATTTATTAAAGAAATAAATGCAAAAGAGAAAAGAAATAGAAATTTTATAATGCAATGAATCGTTTAATGGAGGAAATTATATTCTATTGAATGATATTAAAGAAAACTCAAAGAAGTTGAGACCATCCAATTTGTCAGAAGTGTATTTTCAAAATTATAGAATAATTTAAAGAAATTCCCATAAAAGTATCAGCTGGATTTTTTTTTTGGAGGGGAGTAAAACTAGACACAGTGGTTTTAAGATTTTTATGGAATATCAAAATTCAAGAAAATTGAATTTCATGAGAAAGAAGTGTGTGTGTGTTTTTTAGGGGGGTTGTACAGGCAGATGGAAGGGTGTTACCATACTGTGGTACTAAGATACCAGAACTTTTGTGTGCCTTTTACCAATGTCTTTTGATGAGCAGAAACTGAATATTCTGTCAATCTCTAGTTTATTTAATTATTTTTCTTATTGTTAATTCTTTCTGTATTTCATCTAATTTACTCAGTTTTCCTATCATTGCAGCTGTGAAGACATGCTCTTACCTTTTATTCTAGTAACTTTATAGCTGTATCTATTAAATGCAGGTTCATTGTTTCCTTCAAATAAATTTTTGTTTATTGTGTGTGGTAGGGATCAAGTTTCACTTTGCCACATGTCTTCAGCAATAATTGTTAAAAAGAGTCTCCTTTCCCTATAGAAACGTTGTGGTAACTGTCAAAAATCAATGGACTATTTAATTAGGGGACTACTTCTGGACTCCCATCCTGTTTGTCGATTTTTGGTCTATATGCCAATACTACACTATCTTATTTAAATCATCTTTTTAGTATGATTTTTAAAAAATAAAATTTAATTAAAAAATTGTTACTCTCATGTAGAAATACCAATTCTTCTATATATTATTTTACACTTAGCATCATTATTAATCTTATTAATTCTAATTCACCTCTAGAATCTTTTAAGTTTCTATGTAGACAATTTATTGTATGACTATAATAACAACTGTGTGTCTTGCCTTTCAAGTTGTATATGACCTAATTTTATCTTTTCTTATTTTCAAAGTTATAATTTCAGTAATGTGAATAGATTCCATGACAGCAAGCATGTCTTGATTCTGATTCGGAAAATGTTGCTTTCCATATTTCACCATAATGACAGATATTTGCAAGATATGTCCTTTGGCAGCAGAAAAATGTTCCCTTTAATTTAAACTGTAAGAGTTTACGTCATGAAAGGATGATGAGGATGTCAATGAAAATGGTGGAGTGTAGACTGCCAAAAACTCCTTCCTCCATAAAAGCAATGAGAAAACTGGCAGTATTGTCAGAATCAACTTTTTCAGAACTTTAGAAATTAACCAAAGGCTTGCAGCAACCTGGTAAACATTTATTTTAAAAAAATGAAGTGTGATAAAAATAGTTTTATGACATTATAAGATGCCTTGATTCCATATCTTCCCTTCCACTCTATGTATAGAGGATCCTAGAGTCCACTAAAAATTTTATGGCAAAAAGCTGCTGGGTCTTTGGAAACTCAGTTGGCTATGTGTGACCCAGCTCCCAAAGTACAGTACTTAACCACTGTGCTATGGACCTGGCCCTTTGCCTGTATGTCCAGTACGTTCAATCAGGAGGAGGCCAGAGCTTGGTTTTTTTTGTTTTTTTAGTTTTGTTTGTTTGTTTTTACCATAGGGTATGCGTGCTTGCTGAGAGGAGACAGAGAGAAAGTGAAAAATCACCACCCAGAAGGGATGACCATACTGCAATCCCTTCTCTGTTCTCCTCTTGAGATTTTGAGCGTGCACTCACACTCCCGACATGATTTTCAAGCCCCCAAGTTCAGGACTCAAACCCTGGTCTTCCATATGGAAATCCAATGCCTTAAACCACTATGCCACCTGCTTGCCCCCTGGAACTTATTTATATTGTAACCATTATTGCTGAGACAATGCCTAGCACTTAGTGGCCACTTGACAAATATTTGTTAAATTAATGTTGATTTTTATTACAGTCTTCTTGAAAGACTCCCAGAACACTACATTTTCCATGTTCTTCCATGTTTACGATCCTTTTTATCTTTTTCTTTTTTTGCTGGATCTATAGCCTCAGTATACATATTAAATTTTAGTATCCTCTAGAATTCTATTATTGCTTTTCATTTTCTTTTTTTCTCTCACAGAATAAGCATGACCTCCATGTGCTTACTTATTATCCACTATTTCCACTTTAAAATGAAATACAAATGTCTACAGCTTTCTAACTCCTGATTAAAACAATACTTTTGTTTTAAGTATTTATTTATTTATTCCAAGAGAGAGAAAGAAATAGACACTCCAGTTGGCCTGGATCACGGGCACACACATATTTAGGGAGAGTCCAGGACATGATCTCAGAACCTTTCTCATGTTAGTCCAGATGTGTTACCACTAGGCCACATTCTGGCCCTTTTTGGTGACAGGTCTGAGGTGTCATTCATAGTCTTGTCAATGAGTTTCTAAGAGAAACTGAGCCCTACTTGTTCAGAGTGGTCACCCAGAGAGTACCACCTGCTTCATTGGCTCTCTTGTCTTCCCTGTCCCATGTCCTCATTCTTTCATACTGTTCCCTGGGATCATATCTTCATCAAACCTTTTCCACCCAAATCCCTCTCTCAAATTATTATTATTTTCATCAAAACTAAGATAAGTAAATAGCATTAAATCTATAAACAAATCAAGCCAAACATTTTAACAATTATATTGCTGACACTCGATTTTTGACCTTAAAATTCTTTACTGATGGGACCAGCAGTTAGCGTAATGGCTATGTCGCTGGACTCCCATGTAGTCGACTGCGGTTCACGTCCCGGACCCGGTGGCTTAAAACTCACGCTGGGCATGTGTGCGTGCGTGCCCAAGATCCTGAGAGGAGAATGGAGGAGAAGGGATTGCAGCGTGGCCATCCCCCTTGGGGGCTGATTTCTCGCTTTCTGTCTCTGTCTTTCTCTGTCTGTCTGGTGAGCACACATGCCCTATAGCAAAAACCTCTCCAAAAAAAAAATTCTTTACTCATTTCCTCACTCACAATTGCACCCCAAATAATTGCACTGTATGCCCTATTCCTTGAACGTATAATGTCCTTTCGTAATATAGATTTTGTAGCTATTTATCTGGTCTGTTTAGAATGATTTGTCTCTTGTTTATTTCTTAGGAAATGCATTTGTTTCTTTAAAACATAGATTAGGACCAGTGGGTAGCATGATGGTTGGTGAATGAACCTCACAGAGCTGCCTATGTTTTTTGAATTTTGGACCAGTAGCCTGAGAAACATGTCAGGCATGGGTACATGCGTGACAAAAATCCCAAAAGAAGGAGAAATGGAGGAGAAGGAATTGTGGCATGGCTATTTCCCATGAAAGGTACTTTCTCACTTCTCTCTCTCTCACTTCAGTGAATGCACATGCCCTGTGGTAAACTAAAACAAACAACACAGCAAAAAGATGAAATGTTATATTCAATGCTTATTTTTTACTTTAAAATAATAGATGTTTAATAGGTTCTTTTTGGATGATAGCAAAAATTTGTTTTAAATATTTTATTCATTATTATGTGCACTTGTTTACATCTTCATGGTATGCAGTGTGGTTTTTCAAAGCTTGTATGCAGTATGTGAAAATCCAATCCAAGATATTATCATACACATCTTTTGAACAAAAAAAATTACATTCTTGTATCTGTTAACCCTTATTTTCTTGAACCCTTCCCATTCACTCACCACCATTTACCTCTCCCTGCTATAGCCTCTGTTATCTGAGTTTGTCCTCTATATTATCTTTCTTTCTTTTTCTTTTCTTTTCTATTCTTTTTTTTTTTTTTAGAGATATATGCCATAGGGGCACATGCACTTTCAAAAGAGAGAGAGAGAGAGAGAGATGGTAAGAGAGAAAGTGAGAAATCACTCCCTAGGGTGGATAGCCATGTTGTAAGCCCTTCTCCTCAATTCTCCTCCTTGGATCTTGGGCACACATACATACACACACACATGTCTGTCATGATTTTTAAACCACTAGTTCCAGGACTTGACCATGGTTGGCCATATGGAAGTTCAGCAAAGTAACTACCACAGCATCTACTGGCCCCTGTCCTCTATATTAGTATGTCTTTTTTTTAAATTTTTTTTATTGTCATCATAATCTTCTTTATATTACATTGGATTACATATAACTTTACAGTGTATTACATTGCTTTTTCAAAAGGGAATGCCATGCAAGTCAGTCAGTACAAAGACATTAATCTCCCCACTTCAACATTCGATATCTTTTCTATGTTTTCCCCAATCATTATTATTATTATTATAATTATTTTTTAAAACAGGCAATCGCTATTTCTCATTTTGCTTGTAAAAATACTTTGCCCATCATGAAATACTTCTCAGACCAATCCAGTTGAGAATACTATACATGTCATCATCAACAGTTAATAAGCCTTATCTGTTTCTCACTAACGTCCTGCCTCTCTATTGTTCACTTGCTATCTTTCTCTATCCTCTTCTCTTCACTTCTCCCATTCCACACTGTCCTATTCTCATTAAGTACCTTCACTGCTTTTATGTCCTCCAATTTTTTGCTCTCTATCATAGAGTGTGGATAGTTGGTATATATTGAGAGAAAGATATTGTATGTATATTAGTATGTCTTTGAATCTTTCAATTTCTGCCATATAGTATAGACATTGATTGAGTACATACAGTGTTTGTCTTTCATAATATAGCTTATTTTACTTAGCCTTAATTCTTCTCTTTTCATTCACTTTATACTGAATGAGTCTTGCTGTTCTTTATGACTGAGGGTAAATGTCCACACTTCACAATTTCAATCAGTTGGGCATTTAAGTTGATTCTATGTCTTAGCTATTGTGAATAATGTTGCAATAAACATAGATGTGCAGATGTCTCAGATTGTTTTTCTGTTCTTTGAGTAAATATCAAGAAGTAGGACACTTGGTCATATGGTATTTCTATTTGTAAATTTTTAAGAACCTCCACATTGTTTTCCACAGTAGCTATATTAATTTACATTTCCATCAACAGTTTAGAAGGGCTTTCTTTTCACCACAGCTCTTCTTTTTTCCTTCTTTTTTTTTTTTTCATTGTAGCCATTCTGACTGGTTAGATGATACTTCATTGTGGTTTTGATTTATTTCCCTTATGATTAGAGATGTGAACATTTTCATATGTTTTTTGGCCATTAATTTGTCTTCCTTTGAGAGTTGTCTGTTCAACTTGTTTATTAGCTTTTCTATGGGTAAACTGGTTGAGTTCCCTTTATATTGTGGTTATCAATCACTTTTTTGGTTATTCTTATTTTTATGTATTTTATGCTATTTTTTTGGCTCTTGTAAATGGGACTGATTTTTAAAATTCTGCCTTAGTCTGTTCATTATTGGTATATAGAAACAGATATGTTTTGTGTATTGGTTTTGTATCCTGTAACTACTGAATTCTTGCATCACTTCTGAGAATTTTTTTTTTTTGAAATCTTTTGGAATTTCTATTTATATAATCATGTCATCTGCAAGTAGGGACAATTTTACGTCCTTCTTTCCTACTAAATGTCTTTTCTTTTACCCTTATGTCTGATTGCATTAGCAAGGAATATGTTGAAAAGCAGTGGAAAAAGTGGACAACCTTTTCTTGCTCCAATTGTTAAAGAGAAAACTTTAAGCTTCCCCTCTCAGTATGATGTTAGCTATGAATTTAACTTATGTGACTTTTAATTCTTGAGAAATGTGCCTTCTACACCTGTTATGTCGAAAGTCTTAATTAAGAAGGGATGTTGTATTTTGTCAGATGCTTTTTCTGCATTAACTGATATGATCATATGGTTTTGATCTTTCCTTTTTTTAATGTGATGTAGTACATTTATTATTTTGTGTATGTCGAACCATCTTGTATCCTTGAGATCAAGCCTATTTTGTCACGGTGTATAATTATTTTAATGAGCCACATTATTAGATTTAGTAGTATTTTTTTTGAGGATTTTTACATCTGTATTCATCAGGGATATTGATCTGTGGTTTTCTTCTTTTGTTATATCTTTTTCTACTTTTGATCTTAAAAATATAAAAACTTCATTGAATGAATCTGGAAGAGTTCTTTCTATTTGGATCTTTAGACTTTGAAAAGAGGTGGATTAATTCTTTTTTTTTTTTCTGGAGAGTTTTTTTTCGCTATAGGGTAAATGCACTCGCCAGACAGACAGAGACATAGAGACAGAAAAAGAGAAATCACCCCCCAGGGGGGGGATGGTCACACCGCAATCCCTTCTCCTCCATTCTCCACTTGGGATCTTGGGCACGCACGCACACACGCCCAATTCTTCTCTTTTCATTCACTTTATACTGAATGAGTCTTGCTGTTCTTTATGACTGAGGGTAAATGTCCACACTTCACAATTTCAATCAGTTGGGCATTTAAGTTGATTCTATGTCTTAGCTATTGTGAATAATGTTGCAATAAACATAGATGTGCAGATGTCTCAGATTGTTTTTCTGTTCTTTGAGTAAATATCAAGAAGTAGGACACTTGGTCATATGGTATTTCTATTTGTAAATTTTTAAGAACCTCCACATTGTTTTCCACAGTAGCTATATTAATTTACATTTCCATCAACAGTTTAGAAGGGCTTTCTTTTCACCACAGCTCTTCTTTTTTCCTTCTTTTTTTTTTTTTCATTGTAGCCATTCTGACTGGTTAGATGATACTTCATTGTGGTTTTGATTTATTTCCCTTATGATTAGAGATGTGAACATTTTCATATGTTTTTTGGCCATTAATTTGTCTTCCTTTGAGAGTTGTCTGTTCAACTTGTTTATTAGCTTTTCTATGGGTAAACTGGTTGAGTTCCCTTTATATTGTGGTTATCAATCACTTTTTTGGTTATTCTTATTTTTATGTATTTTATGCTATTTTTTTGGCTCTTGTAAATGGGACTGATTTTTAAAATTCTGCCTTAGTCTGTTCATTATTGGTATATAGAAACAGATATGTTTTGTGTATTGGTTTTGTATCCTGTAACTACTGAATTCTTGCATCACTTCTGAGAATTTTTTTTTTTTGAAATCTTTTGGAATTTCTATTTATATAATCATGTCATCTGCAAGTAGGGACAATTTTACGTCCTTCTTTCCTACTAAATGTCTTTTCTTTTACCCTTATGTCTGATTGCATTAGCAAGGAATATGTTGAAAAGCAGTGGAAAAAGTGGACAACCTTTTCTTGCTCCAATTGTTAAAGAGAAAACTTTAAGCTTCCCCTCTCAGTATGATGTTAGCTATGAATTTAACTTATGTGACTTTTAATTCTTGAGAAATGTGCCTTCTACACCTGTTATGTCGAAAGTCTTAATTAAGAAGGGATGTTGTATTTTGTCAGATGCTTTTTCTGCATTAACTGATATGATCATATGGTTTTGATCTTTCCTTTTTTTAATGTGATGTAGTACATTTATTATTTTGTGTATGTCGAACCATCTTGTATCCTTGAGATCAAGCCTATTTTGTCACGGTGTATAATTATTTTAATGAGCCACATTATTAGATTTAGTAGTATTTTTTTTGAGGATTTTTACATCTGTATTCATCAGGGATATTGATCTGTGGTTTTCTTCTTTTGTTATATCTTTTTCTACTTTTGATCTTAAAAATATAAAAACTTCATTGAATGAATCTGGAAGAGTTCTTTCTATTTGGATCTTTAGACTTTGAAAAGAGGTGGATTAATTCTTTTTTTTTTTTCTGGAGAGTTTTTTTTCGCTATAGGGTAAATGCACTCGCCAGACAGACAGAGACATAGAGACAGAAAAAGAGAAATCACCCCCCAGGGGGGGGATGGTCACACCGCAATCCCTTCTCCTCCATTCTCCACTTGGGATCTTGGGCACGCACGCACACACGCCCGGCGTGAGTTTTAAGCCACCGGGTCCAGGACGCGAACCACGGTCGACTACATGGGAGTCCAGAGACATAGCCATTATGCTAACTACTGGTTCCTAAAAGAGGTGGATTAATTCTTTACAAGTTTTGTCGAAGTTGGAAGTAAAACCATCAGGATGTAGGCTTATCTTGGTAGGGACTATTTATTGCTGATTCCATCTTCTTGCTTATTTATCTATTCAGGATGTCTATGTCTTCCTGGTTCAATATCAGTTTATTGTATATGGCTAGAAATTTCTCCATTTCATCTAGGCTTCCAAGTTTGTTGGCATAGAGGTTCTGGTAGTATCCTCTCATGATCTTTTGTATTTCTGTGCTATCTATTGTAATATTGCCTATTTCAATGCAGATTTTACTTATCTAGTTCTCTATTTTTCTTGGTTAGACTAGCTAACAGTTTATAAATTTTACTTATTCTCTCTTAAAACAACTTTTTGTTTTATCGATTTTCTCTATTGTTCTTTTATTCTCAAGTTCATTTATTTTTGCTCTAATCTTTTTTAAAGTTATGATTGAATTGTTTTTCTATTTTTTATACATTCAATCATGTTACTTAGCTTACAAAGTGACACTGCATTACATATTTAAACATGTGTACATTTCTCACCAGTCCAGTTCACCATACTAGAAAGTTATCTTCAATAGATGATAATCCATTCCTTTGTCCCATAAATGCCTTGCTTCTCTATTTTTCTCCTTAAGGTCCTTCCTCAGAATCTAATCTTGATTATTTCCTTTCTTCTAGTAGTTTTATGATTTGTGTTGTTATTGTTGTTCTTGCTTTTCCAGTTTCTTGAGATACATTTTTAGGTTGTTTGCCACCTTTCTATTGTTTTCTTGTGAGTACTAATTGCTATAAATTTCCTTTTTAGGACTTCTTTCACTGTGTTCCATGTCTATAGAAAATTGTATCTAGGATCTTATTTGTCTCAAAAAATTTTTAAATTTCAGTCTTGATTTCTTCATTAGTTTTGAAGTCATTCAGGAGTAAAACATTTAGTTTCTGTGTATTTGTTAGTTTTGAAGTGTTTTTTTTGTTATTGATTTTAAGTTTAGTTCCCATGTGGTCAGAAAAGATGCTAAGATATAGTTCCTGCACTGTTAAGTTTGTAAAGGCCTTTTGTATGGCTTATTAAGTGATCAGTCTCTGAAAATGTTCCATGTGGGACTGAGAAAAATGTGTATTGTGTAGTTGTTGGGTGGGTGAAATAGTCTATAAATGTCTGTCAGGTACGTTTTTCAGTGTCATTTAGCTTCTTTCTTTCTTTCTTTCTTTCTTTTCTTTCTTTCTATTTATAAATATGCATCATCACATTGTATATATATATATGTGTATGTAAATATATGTGTAATTATATATATATAACGCCAGAAGGACAGAGAGAGACAAAGAGACAGAAAGCGAGAAATCACCCCCCAGAGGAAACGGCCATGCCGCAACCCCCTCTCCTCCATTTTCCTCTCAGGATCTTGGGTACGCATGCACATGCGCTCAGTGGTGTGAGTTCAAGCCACGGGTCTGGAACTCGAACAGCCGTTGACCACATGGGAGTCCAGAAACATAGCTATTACACTAACTGCTGGTCCCCAGACATAACATATTTTTAATTTCCCTTATGAATAGACCGGCCATGCCGCAACCCCCTCTCCTCCATTTTCCTCTCAGGATCTTGGGTACGCATGCACATGCGCTCAGTGGTGTGAGTTCAAGCCACGGGTCTGGAACTCGAACAGCCGTTGACCACATGGGAGTCCAGAAACATAGCTATTACACTAACTGCTGGTCCCCAGACATAACATATTTTTAATTTCCCTTATGAATAGACACTGCATTACATATTTAAAAAGTTACAAAAAATTACAATAAGTATCTTTATGCAGACATTCTATAAAGCTTTTGTTTATATATCCTTGGGGTAAAGTTTATAGAATCAAAAGCTCAATCTCTTAAAAATCAGCCAGAATTTACGAATTTTATTTTATTTTATGTTGTCATGCATAGTACTATATCAAATTAGATAGATGTTTTAATAAGTCCCTGGTGTTTTTCAAAATATTCTCTTTTTATCTATTTTTTTCTTTGAACTGTTAAGTCATCAAGAAAGTCATGATGTACTTTTCTATTTTTTTTAAGTGCAAAAATTCATCATGACTCTT
>NW_006159745.1:628026-683026 GCF_000334495.1 Tupaia belangeri chinensis
TGGGTGAATATATATACATTTCAAATTTTTTTTGATCAGCACAGGTAAACATAGGGAATCTTTTATTTTAGATTTAAACTAAATGGTGGTTTGTAGGCACTTTAAATAGTCTGCCAATTTTTGTCACAAGCTCTTTGATAGTTAAATCAAACTATAATTCTGTCCAAATGGAAGGGCATGCTGTTTTTTTTTTTTTTCTTCCAAGATATCTCATGCATGCCATAAAATACTGTGCTCACTGTGACTCTCCTTTCTTTGTTTAGATGTATAACCCTGCTGTGTAATGATAATTTACTGCCTTGGTAAACTTCATCTACCTTTCCATGAAAATGATGAGCCCAAAGTGGATTTCAGAAGTGGATGTTTCATGCTCATATGCTGCTAGTTAGGTCAAAACTGACTTACATAAGAGCCTGACAAGTTAAGTAGGTAAATAGAAGGTGCATGAAAAGTACAAAGAAAATGATCCTTCCTGAAAAAAACCTGCTGAGTCAAGCAAGCCAGGCTATGAAGGAGAGGCATTGTATGTTTCCATTTAATATATACCGAGTGTCCACACTCTGTGACTGAAACTAATTCACTAAAGGATATAGAAACACAGTATATAGATGTAGAGACCAGAGATAGTGTGTGTGCAAGAGGAGGGTCTGAGGAAGGACATTTAGAAGAAAAATAGGGAGGCAAAGTATTGATGTCACAGGGAGGTGTGGTATTGTCTGTTGAGGATGTTTTGTGGTTTTGTCAACTGTGTTGGGGAGAGATGTTCATCTGTTGAAATATCCATTTTGTAAGACAAATAATAATGTGACTGAATGTATAAAAAATGAAATGAAAAATAAATTAATTAATAAAAAAACTGAACATAAAAAAAAGAAAATGATCCTAAGATGATTTTGATCCTGTAGCCTTCCTAAGAACCTGTTATTGAGTTAATACTAAATCTCTCAATTTCTTAAAAATCAGTTCAAATTTACAAAGTAATTTTATTTTATGTTGTCCTGAATAGTAGTATATTAAATTAGATAGATGTTTTCATAAGTCAATGGTGTTTTCCAAAATATTTTTTCTGACATTTATTTATTTATTTTACATTCATTCCCTGTATATCATTATAGCATGCAAAATTAATTTTCCCATTTAGAATACACTGAATCAAAACTATTAGCATACCTATTAACTTCAGCAGATGATTTTTCCATTTTGCATTTCTTAACTGTTTTACTTCTTTCTTTATTCCCCTTGAGTCTCTCCCTCTCACCCTCTTCCATTTCCCACCCTCCTCCCACACTGTCTCTTTATGCAGACATTCTGTAAAGCTTTTGCCTATATATCCTTGGGGTAAAGTATATAGTTGCACTCCATGCCTTTATATTTTCCAGTATTACAATTTTTGCCACAGAGTCCTAAACATTCTATGCTCTAAATAGCTAAACTTCTTCTTGATCATAGTTTTCCATCAAGGCAGCAAGTTATAGTTACAGTTATTATAAGTAACTATTATAATAAGTTTTGAATAAAACGTCAGTCGTAAATGATTTTTCTATCGAAAACTCAGGCCATTATAATATTGTAGTGTATATTAGTTCTTTGACTAAAATATATAGAATAATTCTAAATTTGACATATAAATGATTCCTCTTCATGATAAGCATGTCAATTATATTTAAAAAAAGACATGAAAAGACCTAAATATATTTATTGCTATACATATGTAAATACTTTATGTACTTTTCTAAGCAACAAAACTAATTTCATAACAGTTGAAAAAATTTTATATTACTTCAAGAAATTTTCCCTCTCTCTTTCATATTATGCTATAAAGTCATGGCAATTCACAGATAATCAGAACAAACAAATATTAACTTGTTCATAAAGAAGCTCCCATGTTTTCTTTCTCAAGATAATATCAAGATAGTTCTCACTTGTAACTCCACCATGTAATCCAGTTTTCTCCCCACTTTGGCAGCACTAGCTCCTTCCAAGGATTCTTTACTATTTCCATAAATTGTCTTTACGTGGCACTATGCGAATAAACGGGCACAGGCAACTCTAGAGAGGAAGATTGTTCATGAGCCTTATCAACTGTGTCCATAGGATCTGGACACAGGGTGACCAGTGTAAGCTATGTGAGGAAAATTTAAGCCTTTTTGATACTTCTTTTAAAAGTCCTGCTAGAGAATCAATCATTGATTCATTAGCTGAACACCAAGAAAAGAAGTTAAAAGGTATATAGAACTATGCCTCATAAAAAATTGGTATTTTAAAACACTAATCTATAGAATAGTAGGCTGTCCCTACCAGTATTAAGACATATAGTTATGGAGTAGAATGGACAAGGTTTGAGAGTAGACCTAGCATTATTCTTTAATATAACAAGTATTGGACACATGAGAATTTTATTTATACATGCTGGCATAGGTACTTGTGTTAAGCAATAAGTGCTGGGGCCAGCAAGTGGAATAGGGGTTAAGGCACTGGACTTCCATGTGGCTGACTGCAGTTAGAATCCTGGACCCAGTGGCTTCAAACTCATGCTGGGCATGTGTGTGTACATGTCCAAAATACTAAGAGAATAATGGAGAAGGGATTGTGGTGTGGCAATCTCCCTGGGGTGATTTCTCACATCCTATCTCTCTGTTTCTCCGGCAAGTGCACATACCCTAAAGCAAAAATATCTATAGAAAATAAAAAATAAGAGAAAAGAAAAGGAAAAAGAAAAGAATAAAGAAAAGGAAACAAACAAGTACTGCAATCAAAGAGGAAAATGTTTTAAATTAAATAATATATAATAATATATATTTTTTCTCTAAGTATGTAGAGTGGTCATTTTAACACATTAACACATTAATAGTATCAAAAGTTTATTATTTAAGATCTCATAATGTGCTTTTGCTTGTAAAAAAGCTTTTCTGAAGTAAAAGAAATAAAATAATAAAGACATATTATTAACAACTTTATACCAGAACATTTGGAAATATATGTGACATGAACAAATTTCATTAAAGACTCAATGAATGATTCTCTCTTGAGAAAAACAAACAAACAAACAAACAAATAACTCTGTAACTATTAAAGAAATTGAATTTACAATTGAAAGTCTTCCTAAAAAGTAAACTCCTAGTCCAGATGTAATTATATAAATTGCACAAAATATTTAAGAAAGAAAATACTGATTCCACAAAATCTCTTCCAGAAAATGGAAAGGGAAAGATTTTCAAATACTTTTTCTTAGGCTAACATTACCTTGATATAAAACCAAAGACATTACAAAACATATATCTTCAGGCCAATATTCTTCACAAATATTTTTTCAGAAATTCCAAACAAACCTCAAGTAAAATGCAGAAATATATAAGAAGGTTAAACATCATGACCAAGTGGGGTTTATCTTAGAAACTGAAAGTTGGTTAACATTTAAAAGTCAATACAATTTTCTAATTAATAAAGTTAAAAAAGGAAAAAAAAAGATTTTTTAAGTTGCTAGAGGGCACATGAACTTGTTAGAAAGAGACAGACAGACAGAGGGAGAGAGAGGAAGAAACACCCTCCTCCACAAGGTTCACGGTCACACTGCATTCCTTTATCCTCCATTTTTCCATCCTGGAAAGACTTGGGACACACATGCATATGCACCAGAATTGTTTCTCAATCTGTCAGGACCAGGATTTGAACCTCAGTTGTGTATATCAAATATGGCTCCCTTAATGACTAGACCATGGCTGGCTCCATATGATCATTTTAATAATACAAAATAACATTTTGTTCAATCTGGTATCTTAAAACCTGATATAAACTATCAACAAACTAAGACCAAATGATTGGAGTTGTATGTTCCCTATTCATATGCTGTCAGTCTATCAAAATGACTTATATTTGAGACAAACAGAATTGTTTTTTGTAAACATACTGTTCTCAACCTATCAATGACATCTATGGAAAATCAACAGCTAACATCATATGTGCCAGTGAAAGAATAAATATCCTACAATGAAGATCGTGAATAAAACAGGGTTCATTCTCACCACTTCTACTCAATCGTATCTTAAGTCAATGTCACAGGTGAGACAAAGTAATAAAAAGGGACCAAATTTTAAGGGCACAAGTAAAACCATCATTAGTCACAGATGGATAATCACTTATGTAGAAAAGTTGGTTGGAAACTTCAGGGAAGTTACCAAATCTAATAAGTTAATTTAGCAACAGTCTAAAACAAGGAATTGTATATCTAAATACTAGCAGCAAATTATCAGAAATTAAAATTTAAAAAATACCATTTACATAGCATTAAACAATGTAAAATACTTAGGGATAAATTTTACAAAACATATGCATGTCTTGTATACTGAAAACTACCAAACATCACATTAAAGAAGGCATTAAAGAAGACACGAATTAATGGAGGGATATATAATAGTTATGAATTAAAGGACTCAATATTATAAAAAAAAAAAACACGTTGCTTTTTGAGTCCACAGACTCAAAGAAATCCCCATCTAACTTCTCGAAGATTTTATTTATTGCGTTTATTATACAAACTGACAAATTAATGCTAAACTTCATACTGGAAGGCAAAGGACCCAGAGTAACCAAACAATTTTGAAAGCATAAACAAAGCTAAAACATAAACACTCTTGAGTCAAGATTTATTGTGAGTAATCATGACAGTGTGATATTTGTGTAAAGGCAAATAGATCAGTAGAACAGGATAGACTGTTTAGAAATAGACGCCACATATATTTGATCAAATATAAGTACTGTATTCATGCTGTGGAAGAACATTTTATATGCTCTAAAGATGTAGAGTGGTTAAATATTAAAAAGGTAAAATTAAATAAATATATATAAAAAATAAGTGGACACATTTTTATATATACAAATGCAAAGACAGTTCAATGGAGAAAAGTCAATACTCAACAAATAGTGCTAGAGTAATTAAATAACCTTGTGCAAAAATTTATATTTGATTTACTATGCACAATATAAAGATTTGCTCAATGTGGATCATAGAACTAAAAACTAAACTTCAAAATTCTAAAAGAAAGCATAGGAAAAAATTTTTGACTTAAGGTGTGTGTGCTCACCAAAGAGACAGAAACAGTGATAGTGAAAGTGGAAAAATCACCTGTTGGGGGATACCCATGCCACAATCCCTTCTTCATTCTCCTCCTGGGATCTTGGGCATACACACACAAGTGACTGGCATGAGTTTCAAGCCACCATGTCCAGGACTCAAATCACAGTTGGCCATGTGGGAGTCCAACAATTTAACCACTCCACCATTTGCTGGCCTGCCTGGAGTGTTTTTCAAGTTACTGGGTCTGGGACCAGTAATCAATGTTAAGAGAAAAAAAAAGGCAAGCTTCAGATTCGAAGTAAATATTTGCAAAGAATGTATCTGATAAGTGACTTTTTTCCATATTATGTATAAGAATTCAATGCAATAAGAAATCCATCTATTTAAAAAATAGGCAAAAGGGGACTAGCCAGTTGTATGAGCCAGCTGATGGCTTTGTGGTTAATGTGGCTGAATCTCATACGGTTGACTGTGTAAGTGGAGTACGGGACCCAGTAACTTGAAAAACACACCGGGGTTGGGGTCAGCAGATGGAGGACTGTTACATTGCTGGACTCCCACATGGTCAACCATGGTTGAGTCCTGGACCTGGTGGCTTGAACCTTATGCTGAGCACATGTGCATGCATTCCCAAGATCCCGGGAGGAGAATGGAGAAGGGGTTATGGTGTGGCCATTCCCCCCCGGGGAGTGATTTCTCCACTTTCACTCTCACTATCTCTGCTGTTTCTTTCTCTCTGGTGAGCACACATACCCTAAGTCAAAAACCTCAAAAAGAAAAAAAAAGAAAAATTTAAAACAAAAATAAAAAAGAAAAAGAAAACCACACCAGAAACATTTGCATGCATTCCCATAATCCCAAAGGGAAGAAAAATGAAGGAGAAGTAATTGTGGTGTGATCATGCCCCACAGATGGTGCTTTCTTAATTCCCCTCTCTCTTTTCTCTACTACTCTCTTGTAGACTCTGGAAAGAAAAAAATAAAAAAGGAAAACGTTTGAATAAACACTTCAAAGACATGGATAGCGTAAAAGTAGACAGAAACTTGCCCCAAACAATTATTTAATTATTCGGGAAATTCAAATTAAAACACAATGAAATCCCACTATAAACTTATTAGGAGAGCTGAAATCTAAATGAGTAACGATGTCAAGTTTTGGCAGAGATGTCAAAAAACTATGCGCATCATGTACTACTGATGAGAATATAAAATAGTACAACTTCTTTGGGAATGTATTTGTAGTTTTGTAAAAAGTTAAATATGCACCTACTTTGTAATCTGGTCATTTCACAAATAAATCTTTATCCAAGAAAAAACAGAACATATGAGTATACAATGGTTTGTACATGAATGTTCATATCAGCTTTATATATTTATTTTTCTTTATTGCCACAGGGTGTGTACACTCAACAGATTGACAGAAATACAGAGAAAGAGAGAGGAAGAAAGCAACTGCCAGTGGACTATAGTCATGCGACAATTCTTTTTTCCATTGAGATTTCAGGCACATATGTACAGGCACCCCATGTACTTTTCAAGTCACCAGGCTGAGATTCAAATGTACATCTGAATCGTCAGGGATCAGATCATAGGGTCATAAACACCATGCCACTTTCTGCTTGCCCATGTGGGATCTGGCTCACTTGACCAATGCACTTCCAGGCTGATCAGCTTTATTTGTAAGGTTCCCAAATTGAAAACAACACAAGTGTCTAAAAATTACAGAATTAGTAGATAAAATATTGTAGAACTCTAAATAGAATGCTATGCAGCAATAAAAAGAAAGGAACTGATACACAGAATATCATAGATGTGTGAAATAAGTCAAACAAAAAGTGAATACATATAGTTTGTTTCCAATTTTATAAAATTCTGGAAAATTAAAACTAATTCTTTGTGATAAAAGATCAGTGATTGCCTGAGGACAAGAGCAGGATAAAGTTGAGCAGAAGGGAAGAATTATAAAGATTCGCAGGGAAACTTGTATGTTCATAATTTTTATTGTGATTGTAGTTACAGAGTATATAAGTATGTCAAAACTTATTAAGTTGTGTATTTGAGATAGACACAGTTTATCATATGTGAATTGTACCTCAATAATTGTTAGTAAAAATAAAAATAAATGTAAAAATTAATAATAACATTATTCTAAACTAGCGCAATAGATAAAAATTTCTTATTTATGTATTTAGAACCATGAAGATTAACTTTTGTCCTACTAGACTTTGAACTAGACCTGCTATGAGCAAAGAAGACAGGATTTTTAGTTGGTCCACTGGTGTGGTCTAAAAGTCATCCATGGAATATCAGCTTGTAAATTTTACTCAATAGTCTATTTTCTGAAGCATCAATAATTCATGGTACCTGGCATGCTTTCACAAGACTTGAGATACAATTCTAGCCTACAGCTTTTAGCAGATCCATACATGTGTGTTTTTGCCCAAAATCCCAGGAGGAGAATGGAAGAAGTCATTGCAGCATGACCATCTCCCCTGGGGAGTGATTTTTTCACTTTCCCTCTCACTTTGTGTCTCTCTTCTGTGAGCGTAGTACATGCCCTAGTGCAAAAAATTAAAAAAAAAAGCAGTGTTATCTTCCTTAATCCTTAAGGAAGAAATTTGTAAAGCTTAAATAAACTAGTTTCTTCAATATAAAATGCACTCATAATTTTATGAAAGTTAAATGCATGTTTGTATTGTCTTAGCACTGATACATCAGATAAAAAATGAATAGCTGCCTTTTTGTCTTTCCTAACCCACATTTATTACGTGAGTCTGTTTTCTTCAAAGATTTGCCTTTTGTGTGTGAACAGGAATGTTTAAAATGTTTCCGAGCTAGCTGTTTCTAAAAGAAATATTTTTTTTCTTAAAATCTAACACGCTTGTGATAGTTAATTTTATTCATTAGGAATACACAAATACCCGATAAATTGTTATTTCTGCATGTGGCTGTGAGAGTGTTTCTGCAAGGTTAACACTTGAATCAGTAGGCGAAGTAAAGGGCTCCCTGGTCTATGTGGGCATCAGTTGATCCATTGAGGGCATGAACAATACAAACAGGCAGGGGAAGGATGGATTTCTCTTCTGGAGCTGGAACTTCATGTTTGTTTTTTTTTTTATGCTTAGACATCAGAGCTCCTGGTTCTTAGGTTTTGAGATTTCGGGACGTACACCACCTGCTCCCTTGCCCCCAGTTCTAAGGCCTTTGGTCTTAGACTGAGTTACACCACCAGCTCCCTTGGTTCTCAGAACGTCGACTTCTGAATTACACTATTGGCTTTACTGAGTGTCCAGTTTGCAGACCTCAGATAGTGGGACATCTTGGCCTCCATAACGGTGTAAACAAATTCCTATAATAAATAAATCTCATATATATGTGTGTGTGTGTGTGTGTATCCCTATTGGTTCCTTTTATAACCCTGCTAATAACACTTAAAGTAATAAATAAATTCCTCTATTTTTTTGTAAATTTTTGATATATTTAATCTCTGTTATTGCTATCTTTATATGGAAATTTCAAAACAACTCTTTTAACTTTAGAAATACTACAAATAATTTTAGCAGATCCATACATGTGTGTTTTTGCCCAAAATCCCAGGAGGAGAATGGAAGAAGTCATTGCAGCATGACCATCTCCCCTGGGGAGTGATTTTTTCACTTTCCCTCTCACTTTGTGTCTCTCTTCTGTGAGCGTAGTACATGCCCTAGTGCAAAAAATTAAAAAAAAAAGCAGTGTTATCTTCCTTAATCCTTAAGGAAGAAATTTGTAAAGCTTAAATAAACTAGTTTCTTCAATATAAAATGCACTCATAATTTTATGAAAGTTAAATGCATGTTTGTATTGTCTTAGCACTGATACATCAGATAAAAAATGAATAGCTGCCTTTTTGTCTTTCCTAACCCACATTTATTACGTGAGTCTGTTTTCTTCAAAGATTTGCCTTTTGTGTGTGAACAGGAATGTTTAAAATGTTTCCGAGCTAGCTGTTTCTAAAAGAAATATTTTTTTTCTTAAAATCTAACACGCTTGTGATAGTTAATTTTATTCATTAGGAATACACAAATACCCGATAAATTGTTATTTCTGCATGTGGCTGTGAGAGTGTTTCTGCAAGGTTAACACTTGAATCAGTAGGCGAAGTAAAGGGCTCCCTGGTCTATGTGGGCATCAGTTGATCCATTGAGGGCATGAACAATACAAACAGGCAGGGGAAGGATGGATTTCTCTTCTGGAGCTGGAACTTCATGTTTGTTTTTTTTTTTATGCTTAGACATCAGAGCTCCTGGTTCTTAGGTTTTGAGATTTCGGGACGTACACCACCTGCTCCCTTGCCCCCAGTTCTAAGGCCTTTGGTCTTAGACTGAGTTACACCACCAGCTCCCTTGGTTCTCAGAACGTCGACTTCTGAATTACACTATTGGCTTTACTGAGTGTCCAGTTTGCAGACCTCAGATAGTGGGACATCTTGGCCTCCATAACGGTGTAAACAAATTCCTATAATAAATAAATCTCATATATATGTGTGTGTGTGTGTGTGTATCCCTATTGGTTCCTTTTATAACCCTGCTAATAACACTTAAAGTAATAAATAAATTCCTCTATTTTTTTGTAAATTTTTGATATATTTAATCTCTGTTATTGCTATCTTTATATGGAAATTTCAAAACAACTCTTTTAACTTTAGAAATACTACAAATAATCTGGGGCTGGCAGGTGGCGTGGTGGTGAGGCACTGGTCTCACACATGGTTGGCCATGGTTTGTGTCCCGGACCTGGCAGCTTGCTTTCTCACTTTCTCTCTCTCTCTCTCTCACTCTCTCTGTTGAAAATTTTAAAATGATGATTATGATGATACTGATAAATAAAATAATAAATAATTATTTAAAAAAGAAATATTATAAATAATCTATTTTATTAATACCCTCCAGATACAGGGAAAAAAACACACACAGCTCACACAACAAGCTATAAAGGCTTTTCTAAATTGTGGTAAAGACTTTTTATATTAAGTTTACATTAGCCACAAAAGTAAACACAGACTGACAAAAACTCTCCAGTCTAGATCTTAAAGACTGTTCTTTCCAATAAACACACATTTTAATTGATTCAAGATCATAATTGACATGCAAATAAATAAATAGCTAACTGGATTCTCTGTCATCTTACACTGTGAGGAATATATTCCCAATCATCTGTGTAACAGAGATGACCAAATGGTCATATGGAAAACCAAATCCCTAATTATTGTTGCCATATATGAGGAATAATTTATCGCTAATACAAACCAAACATATAATAAAACAAAGTCATGCTTAAAAGTAAACAAAACTGAAAAGGTAAATTTATTTTGCAGCATGGAGTTTATTATGGGAGGCAAGGCAATGTCTATCTGGTCTTACCATAGCTAATGAGGCTGTATCAGTTAAATCTACTTGGTCATCTCAGCATAAACTAAAAATCAGTGGGACCAGCAGATGTCATAATGGTTACATCACTGGACTCCCATGTAGTTGACCAAGGTTCAAGTTCTGGACTCAGAGGCTTAAAGCTCACGCTGGGCATGTGCCTACATGCCCAAGATCCCTAGAGGAGAATGGAGGAGAAGGGACTGTGGCATGTCCAGCCCCCCTAGGGGATGATTTCTCACTTTGTCTCTCTGTCTCTCTGTTTCTCCAGTGATTTCACACATTCAACAGCAAAAGAAAATCTCTCTAAAAACCCGAATCAAAGGACCGGCAGTTGGCATAATGGCTATGTCACTGGAGTCCCATGTAGCCTACCACAGTTCAAGTCCCGGACCTGGTGGCTTACACTCACACTGGGCGTGTGTGCGTACGTGCCCAAGATTCTGAGGGGAGAATGGAGGAGAAGGGATTGCAGTGTGGCCATCCCCCCTTGGGGGTGATTTCTCACTTTCTATCTCTCTGTCTCCCTCTGTCTTTCTGGAGAGCGCATATGCTCTATCACAAAATCCTCTCCAAAAAACAAACAAACAAAAAATCAACAAGCTGTGATTTTTAAAATGGTAAAATCATGATTTAATTCAAGTACACCAGCACAATTCAAAAATTTTACTTAACTTATTGAATAATCAAGAAAGTGTTGCAATATTAAAGCCAGTTAAAAAAGCACTTAGGCTAAGCATTTATTTGTGTATATCTACAGTCAGCCTAAGGCATGAAGGGCATGTGTGTGAATGCCCTAGATCCAGTGATCAGGAATTTAAGGGGAAGAATGGCATTGTGCCATGATAAGACCCTGTGGAGGGTGTTTGTCTCTATTATTTTCTCTCTCTCTCATGTATACAAACACATTCTCTATTAAAAACAAATAGGTAATGCAATGTTGTCCCTATTTTTGTCTTTTATTCTCAATTTCAGATAATTTATCATAACATCTTTAAAAAAGAGGGGTCAGAAGGTAGCATAGCGGTTAAGACCTTGGACTTCCACATGGTTGACAGAGGTTTGAGTTCCAGACCCAGCGACTTGAAACTCATGGCAGGTATGTGTGCATATGCACCCAAAATCTCTATAGGAGAATGGAGAAGGGATTGTAGCATGCCATGCCCTCTGGGGGTTGAGGAGTAATTTCTCATTTTATGTCTCTCTATCTATGTCTCTCCAGCTAGCGCACACACCCTATAGCAAAAAATCTCTTTTAAAAAATTAAGTAAGCTAATTTATAAGCTGAGATAATATATTTGCAATTTATATAATTAAAATGCTAAGTCAATGGAAAAAATACAACTCACTAGAAAAGTGAGCAAAAGATGTGAACATGTATTTCACAGAAAGTAAATATTGAGTCAGTAAACATGTGAGAGATAGTCTACCTTATCTGGGATTAAAGAAAAGCAAATGGGGGGGTCAGCAAATGGTGTAGAGGTTAAGGGAGCTGGATCTCACATAAACAACTACACGGTTCAAATCCCAGACACAGTTTCTTGAAAAACATACTGATGTGTGCATGCATGCCCAAAATTCCGAAGAGAAAGGAGGAGAAAGGATTGCCATAGGACCATCCCCTTAAGGAGTGATTTCTCACTTTCTCTCTGTTTTTCTCCAGTGAGAGTACACACCCTTTGGCAAAAGCCTTAAAAACAAACAAAAAAAAGAATGAGTAAACTAATATATTTAAATAGTTAAGTATTAGTCGATAGTAATATAAATGAAATACACTTAAGTACATGCAATAATATTGATAAAATGTAGAGTAACATTAACTCTGAAAACTAAGTCCTAGAAAATTATTGCCAGGCTACCATGCAGAAACTTTCTGAGGGAAGCATTTACATTGGATTTCATGTAAAAGTCACTTCCTGAGGGTATTAAAACATATGATTGAGCCCCACTGACTATCATGTTTCCCAATATGAAGATAATGGTGCACTTGATGAAAAAAGTATTTTCTGTGAAGTTTTGAAGGCAAACATCTAATTAGATTAAATCCAAGGAAGAATGGGAGATGAAAAAAATGGAAGCTGTCTGTGATCAAGTCCCACGAGGCATTTTGCTATTGAGAATGTAATACATTTTAGAGCGAGGTGGGGATGTGAGATCAGAGGCTTTTTTGTTTTTTGTCAGAGAAACTGCAGTATGTGATGCCGTAGAAATTGAAGACAATTACTCAGACAAAGTCGGGTAGAGAGTGAGTGAAGATGAACTCCGGTAGAAAGGTGGGCCTAAGAACACAGGCAATGCATTTGCTCTAACTGAAGGGAGGGCAAGGAAGTTCATTTTTGCTTACTGGGAGTGCTGAGGCCAAAGGTTGTTGATGGTTTGGGGAGAGATGAAGAAACATGAAGAAGATATTTAGAGAAAGAAAATTGACTAAGGGATTCTATTAAGGATGCTTGAAATAGCTATTGGGGAATTATGTTTCAGGAAGCATGAGTGTGTTTTCTTCAGCTACGTTCAATTTTTTCAGGTGAAAAAAGTAGAGAGCTGTTTTTTCTCAGGATTGAAGTTTACCTAGCTAGCGCCATGGAGGGAAGGGCAAGGGAGTTGAACTTGCATACATGGAATGTTTATAATTGATACCAGTCCCTGAGAAGGAAAAAATAAGTTTTCTTTGTTTAGTATTAAATGTAATATTTACCAGGTAATAAAGAAAACTGCCCAAGAGTCCTAGGTAATTTACTTTAACAATAAGATAAACTTCATGCTCTTTTTCCCTCCTGACTAATCGATACTTTCTACACAGTATGATTATATTCCTGTAGCAACCATTGTGATAGTATTTATTTACTTTTTAATTGCCAGAGGGCATGTGTGCTCACGAGAGAGAGAGAGAGAGAGAGAGAGAGAGAAAGCACCTCCCAATGGGGCATGGCCATGCCACATCCCGACTCCTCCATTTCTCTATTCTCTCAGGACACACTCATATGTTCCTGGCATAGTTTTCAAGTTGCCAAGACTGGAATTCAAACTGCATTTGGCCATATGGGATCCAGCTTCCTTAACCACTGGACAACCGGGCTAAATCTGTGATCACCCTAGATACCGAACTTCTGCTAGGCACAGTCACAACTAGCACATAAAGAGGGAAGAGACATGGATGTCCTAAGAGTTCTCTGTCTTGAGTTCTCCATCCGGAACAGACCCAACTATAAGAACTTGCTCTGAACATTCCTTGAGACCTCCTGGAGCCAAGAAAACATCACCAACTGTTAAAGATGACATCATAAAAACTTTTCTGGAAAGCCTGGGACTCCTATTTTAGACTCTCATGTTGCCACATTCCTGACCTGTGTTTAAAACCCTGATTGCCTCTAAATCATAGAGACAGTACTAAATTATAGACAGTACTTTAAGAGTATTAGATTCTATCACTCTCCCGGATGATATTTATAACAAAGCTTTCTTCTAGGCAAACTCGCATCTCGAAATCGGCTTTTCGTGTGACGTGTGAACAGGTCTGGTCTCCGCATTTGTCTAGTAACATAATGACAGTCATGTTATCCAAAAACAGACGCTGTGGGGGCTCATAGACCACTATAAGAATTTTGACTTATACTCAGAGGAATACCAGAAAACATAGCAAGGTTTTAAGCATAACAATGACATGATTTTCATTTTTCGCTGTGGCAATGGCAGAATGGGAGGGGGGAAATCAGTTCAAAAAAGCTATGTCTCCTTTAGGACAGTATCTTATCAAGCAATGTGCAGTAAAAATACAATAGTATAATATTCCAACTCCCTTGGTAAGTTAGGTATTAGCATGGAAACTCGAGTTCAGAGAGGTAAAGTGACCTGATTAAAGTCTCTCACCTTAGAGGTAGCAGAACCAATATTCCGTCTTCAATATGAACTAAGAAGAAAATAAAGGGAGAGCTCTTGGAATTTAACGGAAGGTGGAGAAATTTTATATACATACCTGGAGGGACTTGGGGAAGGTGAAATATTGCAGGTTATGTAGCAGACATGGTCTATTATAGTAAATGTTAGCTGCTAGTAAAATTGAAGATGGTGATGATCATGACTGTATTTATCAGCTTTCTGAGCTCCCACGGGTTCGAAGCAATGCATGTGGCTCAAATGATTTAGTCATTTCTACAACCTTCCACATGTGTAACAAGCAAGACCCATGGAAAGAAATCAGAAGCCATCTGTGTTTGATCCTCTCCATCCGTCTATATCTGTATGGCATGATTTCACCCTAGACCCTGAATGAAAACTTATGAAGTTCTATCATTTTTCTGATGATTCCCAGGTAATAAAATCATGATTGTTTTAATTGTCAAAATACCATCTCTACTGGAATTTAAATGGCATTTCCAATATGCTAATCAACACCTCATTCCTCAGTGAAAATTAAGGCTCCTCTTCAGCTTGATAATAAGGGCCAGTTTTAAGCAGGCTGCCTGCCTTTGGGGAGAGAAACGTAATTAGATTTTTCTGTTATTCTCATTTATTTTTCTTTCTCCCTAGTATGTTTTCTGATCCTTCTTGGTGAAGGTGAGCAATCAGCAAAAAGAAAGAAGTAAGTTTATGGAACTTACTTCCCTAGAACTGGTTTCCTGCCCTCTGGGACTAGCTGATATATAAAAATACTTTCATAGGACATTTGTGGGTTCTTAATGTTTCTCCTGTTGACTCTTTTGATCACAACTACATTTACCTCTGGAAACTTCAAATTTCAATTTAATATCTTTTTATGCTTAGAAGGTGGCACATATCACTGGGTCCATTTTAAAGATGAGGAAATAGGCACAGGAATTTAACCTGCTGTCACTGAATCTAGTCTGCCCTTTGCCTGCAAGATCACTGGGATCTATGTCAGGTACATATTAGAAATGGTGCCAGCCATCATACTTGATTCTAAGTATGAATACCAGTATTGGTTTTTTGTATTTTTTTTTGGGGGGGGGGAGGTTTTTGCTATAGGGTGCGTGCGCTCGCCAGATAGAGAGAAACAGAGAGACAGAAAGCGCAAAATCACCCCCCAGGGGGGATGGCTATGCCAGAATCCCTTCTCTTCCATTCTCCTCTCAGGATCTTGAGCACAGACGCACACGCACCTGGCGTGAGTTTAAGCCACCGGGTCCGGGACTCGAACTGCAGTCGACTACATGGGAGTCCAGCGAAATAGCCATTACACCAACTGCTGGTCCTGAATACCAGCATATTAACACCTTAAGTAATACTCAGAGCTGCAAGAACCATGCTTGAAGGTGATTCACCCATCAGTCCTAAACTTGTGAGGGATTCCACATTTCTTTTTTTATTTTATTATTATCATTGTTTTACACATGTTATCACTACATATCATTTATTTAGCTTGTAAAGAAAATTTACCCAACATGAGATATACCTCAGACCAGTCCAGTTAAGAATACTATACATGCTGGGGCCAGCAGGTGACATGGTGGCTAAAGGTGCTGGATTCCCACATGGCTGACCACAGTTTGAGTCCTGGACCTGGCGGCTTGCTTTCTCACTTTCCCTTTCTCTCTCTCTCTGTCTGTATCTGGTCAAATTAAAAAATAATAGTAACAAATGGAATTAAATAAATAATTTTTTAAAAAAGAATACTATACATGCTATCAAGGATTCCACATTCCATATTAATTGTACAGGCAGGTTTTTGAATAACATCTTGTTTGATCTCTGATTGGTACACAGACCCCCTCAGGAATTGCTCTTCTGTGCCTTACACCAGAGAGTATGGAGGTTTGGTGAGGTATGGTGGGACTGCTAACCTTCGTTTGCGTACAGGAATAAGAACACCAGAACCAAGTCCATGGCATTTGCTGAGAAGCAGATCAAACAGGACCTGTAGGGCACTATCATAAAGGAACTGCAGGTAACTATGACAAGACTTGTGTGGGGATGGGAGACTGCAATCCAGGAAAGAATAGGGAAAATATGTAGTAGATTAGATGGGGCAAAATGAACTCTTCTGGATAAATATTGGTGACTGTTAAGGATGAACTCATGTGCCTGGAGTACACTAGCACCCACTCAGATATGGGCTCATAGAATAAACCTAGAAATCAAATAAGATTAAAACACCTTGAGAAAATGGAATTCGATGTGTACAGACATGGACATGATGTTCTGACATGCATATATTCCCTAGTCATGCAGAAGGAAAGTGGTAACTCTGGAGATAATCACCTGAAGTAGGGGTCTTCCTCATTCTACCCAAGGATAGTAATAGATTCCAAATATTCTGGAAAATTCTGCCAGTCTGTGTAACAGAAAACGGACTTGGCTTTCCCCATTAACATCAATGGGGATCTGTGTTTCTTCTTTCCCTTTGACAGAATTTTCTGATTACTAGTTCTATTTTTCTTTGTTGTTTTAAAAATAAACATGATTGAGCCTCATTGTAAAGAATTCACACAATAAGCTAAAATGCCAAAAAAGGAAATAAACAACACCCCAAAATAACTGTTGTCAGCATTAGGTTAATAGCATTCAAATGTCCTCTCTGCATATGTGCCATTAGAAAAGTATATAGATAAAAAGGTGGCTTGATTGAGAGACAAAATGTGAAATAGGATTGCACTATGAATATTAATATATAATTTAATGCTAATATATGAATACTAATATACTCTTTAATGATTATTTATTTTTACTTAATTATTAAAATAACAATCTGAGGAAATTGTAAATATTTCAATAACTACTTTCTGTTCATCCTTTTACATTAATGAAAAAACTATGAGAAAGGGGAAAAGACTGAAATCACTGTTTTATTTTTTGAACACTATTTCCATTTTAGACAGGTTTTAAAAGACATTTTACACCCTTACATGTTCTCTCACCTTCACCTCCATACATTCAGTTTCTCAAAACATTATATTTTAGCTGCCAAATTTTATAACATTCGTATTCTTCTCCATAAACATAATCCCTGCAGTTATTTCTTTTGACATCCATCATTTGATTGACTCAATTTTATGTTTTAATAGTTTTACTATGTTTATTTATTTCTAAAAGATGCTCCTAAACATCATGAATTCCCTGAAGGTTGATTGTTTAAAGAGGCTTGGATGTGGATGATTACTTAGGTGGAATCAGGACTTGGTTGTTTGCTACATGTGGCTGTATTTCAGATCACAGTTACATTTCTTAATCTTTTGCAGATTCTACCCTGTCATCTTCTAGTCAATTTTGCTTATTTTCTTCCTGGAAGCATGGAGACGCTTTTGTTTCTCTTATTATTTATTTGAATTAAGGTGCACATGTATTTAACTTAAAAGCCAACCTGTCATGCTATGAACGTACGCAGTGAAGGCACAGTACTTCCTACTGTCCCCACAACTGACCAAGCCATACTTGAAACACTGAGAGCTCTTTCTCTTTTTCATTGCCTTTTTTTACTTATAAAGAACATTGTTATGTTATTTCTTGATCTTTCTGCCTTAGATATTATTTAATGATGTTCTATTATGAATGATACATTTTATCTCTTTTTAAAAGTCTTATTTTATTTTTAATTACAAAGAACATGCATTCATGAGAGAGAGAGAGAGAGAGAGGCACTCATAGCAGCATCTCCTGTTGTCACGATTCTCTTTCCCCAGCCCTCCGGCTACTCAGGATCTTGGGCCCACATACCTGGTGTGTTTCAGGTCAACTCATGTTCTCTGTCCACGTGCAGACCAGCACTCCACCACCTGTGCCACAGAGGCCAGACTCATTTATCTTCTTTTGAGGTCAGTACTTTTTTTCTCCCTCACATTCCTAATTAGTCTTTTTTGGTTGAGTCTATTTTTAGTATTTGTCAACTCAGGACAATGTATATATTATTGACAGCTAAAGGTAGTACTGTATTCTGATTACAACGTCTTTCCTTTTTTCTTTCTTTCTCTCTCTCTCTTTTTCTTTTTTTGGAGAGATTTTTTGCTATAGGGCACGTGCACTTGCCAGAGAGGGAGAAAAAAATGAGAAATCACTTCCCAGGGGAAAGGCCACACCACAATCCCTTCTCTTCCATTTTCCTTTCAGGATTTTGGGCATGCACACATATGCACCTGGCATGAGTTTTAAGTTGCCAGGTCTGGGACTTGAACCCCAGGTGACTACACAGGAGTCCAGCAATGTAAACACTATGCCATCTGCTGGTCCCAAGAATGCCTTTTCTTGTGTAACATTTTATTTGCCCTAGAATTAACAACTGCCTTCATTATTTTTATTTGCTCCATTTTCTGAGTAGCCCATTTATCACCAAGCTCTTTGACATTATTGATGATCTACAAAGTCTGCTCAAATATACCACTTACTCCTCTGTCATCATCATTATCTTCTTTGGAGCATCATTCTGGAGTCATCACTCTCCTGCTTCTATTTGTACTTGTTCTCCAAGCTTGCTTCAAAACTGTTATCGTAGAACTTCCCGACGTGGTCCTGGCAGTTCCCCATGTGTGCCCATTGTATTGGATTCCTTTTTATCTGCATCACATCTCTCCATCTTCCTTAGTTTAACCATTTCAAATGTAGTATACACATTATTTTAACTGTAGCAATCTTTCAGTTGCCTTTTACTGGTAGTGGATCAAAGAAGCATTTTTATTTTTAAACTTTTTATCATTTTAATTGATATAAAATAGTTGCATGCATTTATGCAGTACAGTGCAATTTTTCAATACATGTATACAAATGTGTAGTAATCAAATCAGGACAATATCCATATCCATATCCATATCCATAATTTACAACATTTATCTTAACCTTTTGAACATTTAAAGTCCTTGCTCCCATTTAAAAATATACATCAGATAGCTAACTATAGTTAGTTTACTGTACTTTAGTACCCTAGAATCCATTCCTCTTATCTAACAACAATTTTGTATTTGTTAGTCAACTTCTCTCTATTCTCCCCTCCCTTCTTTCCTTTCCACCTTCCGGTATTCATTATTCCATTTTTCACTTGTATGCTATCAACTCTTCTAGGTTTCACAAATGTGTGAGAATATAACAGTATTATTCAGTGCCTGGTTTATTTCACTTAGCATGAGTTCCTCCAGATTCATCCGTGTTGCCAGAAATAACAGGTTTTCATCCTTTCTTATGGGTGAGTAAATAGTATCCCATTGTGTATGTATTCCATATTTCCTTTGTCCATTTGTCTATTGATGGATACTTGGTTGATTTATTCCGTATCTTGGCAACTGTGAATAGTGTTACAATTAACACAGAAGTGCAAATATTTCTTTAACATATTGTTTTTTTTTCCTTTGAATAACTCCAATAGTAGGATTACTAAGTCATAAAATAATTATATTTTAATTTTTTTGAGGAACCCCATACTCTCTTCCATAGTTATTATACTAATTTACATTCCAATAGGACATTTTGGGAAACATTATATATCAAAAAATGTCATTTATTCATCCTTCACACTTGATTGACAGTCTGTGTAGAAAATTCTAAGTTAGAATGTTTTTCTTCACAATTTTAAAAGCCATTAGTCTATAGTTATTACCTACAATGATTCTGACAAAAACTCCATTGAAATTCCATATCCTGTTCATTTCATTGGTACTTGTTCATCTCCTCTTTGTTTTCTGAACTCAATTAGGATTGTTATTTTATTCCAGGGGTTATAAAATTTTGTAACACTACCACCTAGCTGTGAATATTCTTCCTATCATTTTGTTGACTACTTGGTGAGGAATTTCTTTCCAAATTCCATGTTCTTTAATTTGATGAGGTTGCACAAATTATTTCTATGAAAATTTGCTCCTTTCTTTTTTCTTCTTTTGTAACGTGAATTAGACTGAACTATTTTTAATATTTTTAAAAATTTTTATACTTTGCCTTTTTCTTTTCTTTCTGGCAGATTTTCTCAATTTTATCCTCTCACTCTTTTGTTACATTTTTATATCTGCCATCAAATATCAGATTTTCCAAGCCTCTTTCTTGCTTTCAAAAATATTTTTATTTCTCCCCTGGTTTAATTTGTGACTCATGGAGGAAATATTTGTTTTCCTTTAAAAATATTATGGTAAAAATATACATAACATAAAGTATAATGTTGTAGCCGTATTTACATGTACATTTCAATAGTGTCAAGTATACTCACATTGTTGCACAGAACTTCACCTTGCAAACTTCACCTATGTTTATTAAACAAAAAAATCCCCATTTTTGTCTCCTTTTCCAGCATCTATCAGTAATTCTATTTTCTAGATCTATGAATTTGACTATTTTACAGAACTCTGTAGTAACACACAGTATTTGTCTTTTTATGACTTGCTTCTTTTATTTAGCATAATATTCTCAAGGTTCATTTATGTGGTAAAATATATCAGAATTTCCTCCCTTTTTAATGCTAAGTTATATTTCATTGTATGTATCTATCACATTTGTTGGGACCACCAGTTAGCATAATGGCTATGTCACTGGACTCCCACATAGTTGACCACAGTTCGAGTCCTGGACCCGGTGACTTAAAACTCATGCCAGGCACGTGTGCATGCGTACCTAAGATCCTGAGAGGAGAATAGAGAAGAAGGGATTGTAGCTTGGCTATCCCTACTGGGAAGTGATTTCTCACTTTCTGTCTCTCTGTCTCTCTCTGCCTGTCTGGAGAGCGCACGTGCCCTATAGCAAACAAACAAACAAACAAAAAACCTCTCAGAAAACCAAAAAAACCCCACATTTGTTCAAGGGATTCATCAATGGGCATCTGGGTGGTTTTTGTATATTCGTTATTGTGATAGTGCTGCTATGTACATAGGTATACTAATGTATCTTCAAGAGTCTGATATCAATTCTTTTGGATGTATACTCAGAATTTTTTAAAATTATTATTAATTTATTTATTTATTTTATGTATTCATTCATTTATTTAATTTGATCAGAGAGAGGCACAGAGAGAGAGAGAGAAAGGGAGAAAGGAAGCCGCCAGGTCAGGAACTTGAACTGTGGTCGGCCATGTGGGAGTGTCCAGCATCTTAACCACTACACCACCTGCTGGTCCCTATACCCAGAATTTAAATTTCTGAATTATATGGTAGTTTTATTTTTAAGTTTTTGACTATTGTATTGTTTTTCCTATCAAGTGAATCATTTCATATTTCTTTGAACAGTGCAGTTTCAATTTCTTCATATCTTCCCTAATACTTGCTATTTTCTATTGTTTGTTTGCTTTTAATAATAGCTATCTTAATGGGATAAGGCAATATTTTATTATTGTTTTAATTTGCATTTCTCAAATGATTAAGGATGTTGAAGATCACTTTATATGCTTGCTAGCCATTTGTATATCATCTTTGGAGAAATGAGAAACCTTTCAAACTTTTGCCTCTCTGCATGTTTCTTTCCACCTGACTCTGTTCCCTCATTCATGCTGGAAACTTTTCTCAAATATCTGCAAATCTTCAGCTGCCTGTTCATCGCTAAGAGTGAACTTGTAAGAATTCTCCCATATTTTAAGTTTATGACAATATAGTTAATTTTAGAGGTTTATCATTTGCTAATGACACTGAATTAAATCCAGATTTGACATCCATTTATGTTAAACATTTTTCTAAAGTCCCTTTTAAAATTTATTTTTGTTCTCAGACATTTTCATATTTCAGATAATGGATATATTTTCAGCTCTTCTAAAGTAATCTTTTTACACTATGGAAATTTCTATTCCAAGTAAATTAAAATAAATGTGAAATAAGGGAGAAAACTGAGCAGATAATTTAAAAATTATTTATTCGTAAGTGTAGGTGGTCATTTTTCAAAGACAGGAGCTTACTTTATTAATTTGAATGAATTGTAAAATGGTTATATTTAAATAAAATATATTATATTCATAAATATTTCTCAAAATATATTGGATAGGAGAAAGTATAGTTTATATAAATCTATTCTTTAAATAATCCATGAAGTAGCATATAAAGAAAAAAATAAAAATTATATGACTTCTTGATTAATGAACGTTTAAGTTAAAGATGACTTCTAAATTGTTATGAATTATAAATAAAAACCAAACTGAAATGTTGAAAAATTTGAAACAGGTACAGTAAAATATTTTCTTTTGCTTCGTAACTATTACTTTTGAAGGATATAGATAAGAATTTTTTCTTCCTTTTTTTAAATTGCCTGAGAATGTATGTGCAAGAGAGAGACAGAGAAAGAGAGAGAGAGAGAGAGAGAGAGAGAGAGAGAGAGAGAGCCTCCCAGTAAGGTATAGTCATACCACAATCTTTTTCCTCCATTTCTCCTTTCTGTCAGGATTTGGGACATGCTCACACACACAAACAGCACATTTTTCAAGCTGGTAGGCTAAGATTCAAATTGTGATTGGCCACGTAGGATCGGGGTTCCTTAACCTTTACACTAAGGATCTGGCCTCAATTTGTTTTTATTGATAATTAGGAATGTGCCTTCATTGTAACTTTAAACACTAAGCAGAATAATCACAGTAAAGAAAAGGAAATGTCACTTAATAATGCAAGCTGCTTATCTCAAAGCCCTATGAAATGATGCTGTATTTTGAATAATCTTTCATGTTACAAATACTTTAATTGAAACCATATTGAAATGAACTATGTCTTCTTACCAGATGTAGGAGTGAAAGGATTCTGCCTACCGGAGTTCACTGAAAATCACCAACAATAGGCAAATTAATAAGAAAGGCCTACATATAGGGTTGTCAGGAAAGTCAGGACATATTTTTCTATGCAAAAAGGTACCATGATGTTTCCTGACAACTCAATATTTATTTTAATGCACACATATGTAAACAAAATCCATGCAAAATGTGGCTCAGTGGAAGGCCAAAACGACTGAAGTTTTTAGACTATACAGGACAGAGGAGGTTTGTAGATAAGCTAAGAAATGGGAAGACACACAAAGAATCAAATCTTTTTGGGTCAGTTGTAGCATTTCTGATATCCTTCCTGTTCCTAGAAAGAGAAATCAGCAAAGCATACTCACATCTGCTGCTGTTTTTACTGATGTAATAGACAAATTTCTTCTACAAAAGGCTAGCTTTTACTATTAGTTATTATTTTAAAGTTAATTGTTGTGTCTGCAGACCCTCTGAAGAGTTATCCCAAAACATGTCAAAGAAGTGTACATTGTAGTGACATATTTTGACTTCTGCCAACATATACATAAGAATAAATTTTTTCTGTAAAAAAAAGATTTTATTTTTTAAATATATAAAAAATGAACTACATACAGATATTTTAATTTTAATTATTAAATATTGAAAAGAAAAAAATTATTATTCTAAAATTTAGAGATTTATATTTTATAAATGATTTTTAAATCTCTCAATGATTTATATCTAATAGCTCCATGAGGCAAGTCAATTAATTTTTTTTAAGGTGGGTGTGATAAGAAATCATATTTCTGAGCATTAGAGAAATTGACTCTTTAGACATTTTCTATTATCTTCTTGGTTCACTTCTGTTTTGGAAGTTTTCCAGGAAAAAAAATAATTATAGTCATACTTTAAGGTATTGCTATCAAATTCAAATCAAGTTAATTTGCTTATGTGCTACTAACCAAACAAGAGTGTATTAAAGGAAGTAAAGTACAACTTCATTACCATGCACAAAGCAAAGTGAATAGGCAGCTAAAGTAAAAAAAAAAAAATGTAGTCCCCTGAAGGGGTTCAAAGCATGCATTTTTTTTGTGGGGGGAGAGATTTTTGCTATAGGGCTTGTGCACTCACCAGACAGAGAGAGACAGAAAGATAGAAAGTGAGAAATCGCCCCCCAGGGGGGATGGCCACGCTGCAATCCCTTCTCCACCATTCTCATCTCAGGATCTTGGGCACGCAGGCACGTGCGCCTGGCTTGAGTTTAAGCCACAGGGTCCGGGACTCAAACTGTGGTCAGCTACATGGGAGTTCAGCAACGCAGCCATTATGTTAACTGCTGGTCTCTCACAGCATGCGTTTTTAAGGGCAAAAATAAAAGTGTCTCATTTACAGGATCAGGTCAATGATTGGTTCTTATAGCCTTTCTTGATTGTTAGGGACTTATAGTCAGTTTTTATTTTGGGAGGGAGCAATCATCAAGCATCTGGAGCTATTCAGTCTGGGGTCTGTATGCTCACTCAGAGCTGGCATTTTTCATCCTGCCAAACATCGTAAGGGTTCAAGTTAAAACCTTCTTTTTCTTTCAAGTGAGAGTTCAGGGAATCTTCTGGTCTGGACGAAAGGCCAACTCAAGACCAAAGTTTTTTACTTACAGTCAATGAAGTCTGGAGTCTCAACTCTTACTTTGGGCCATTAAAATTTAAATGAATCTTGCATTCCAAGCAGTTTAGAAAGACACTGCTTTTAGTTCTGCTCTTATTAATTTTCAATATGGATTTTCCCATTAATTTTCTTACCTGAAGGCCTAACACTTTTAGGGAACTCCTGTTTGGTTTCAATCTGAAACCCTAGGAATTTAAGCCTACATATGCTTAGTTGTTGAAATGGGGCCAAAATTCACTTCCTAAAGAATATTCTGCATTTGAATGTATTCACCTGTGTGAAAAGTGCTAATCCAATATACTCTATCCCACTTATTCCAATGAGAACCTCGATTTTTAAGTGGACATTTGGCCAGCATCACTTGCACACAGATATCATCAATACCCCTTTTCGGCCAATGGGTGTAATTGAAAGCATTGGGTACAACTTCTTAAATATCTGTTTCTTGGACTCTCCCTTTAACTTTTTTCTCAGTAACTAAAATGCAAAAACTATGACCAGATAATGGGTGCTTATCTTGAACATCTGTGCAGCACACAAAACATGGTAACAGAGAGTATGAGCCTAGAATCCTGGTGAACATGGAACTGCTATATCAGAACTGGACTATCTAATCAGAATTGCTTTTATCCAAGAGAAATATGCTGCTATCCTGTTTAAATAACTTATCTTATTGTTGTTGTATGCAAGTACACTTACTGATAGGCTCCTTCTGCCTGAGATTTTTGCTGAGATGAGACAAGGAAAATCAGTTTCAGCGAGTGTCTTATATGTGCTCATGTGTATGTATGGCATGTGTGCATGTATATGTATGATGAAAACTATAAAGCTCAATGAGGAATATAAAAGAATTACATAAGAAAGGCATTTCTAACTGTGTTTTAAAAGGTATTTTTAACCTGTTTTATTCTTGGAGCTATCCTCTAACTGCAGTACCTGCCATAATTCCTGCTAAATCTTTCAGATTCATGTAAAACCAACATGTTTTAAATGTCCATTATATGTTAGGCACATTCTGATTCTTTAATCATGTATATTCCTCACAATTCTCCTGCAGGATATGTGCTATTATTGCAGTTTTATAATGAACAATAATCTCAAATAAGAATGAAATACACATAACTTATCTCCTGGTGAGCAGCAAAGCAGCCTAGAATGAGTTACGACGTGTTCTCTCTACAACACACTGAAAAGGGATCATGCAAGCTTTTCCTGAGCTTTCAGAAATGTGGATGTGAATATTATAAGATGAAAATCATTCCATCATACCATTTTTTTTAAAAACTAAAAACAGTTCTTACCAATATTTTATTGAAACAAACGAATCTATAACTTCTACCCACAAACTTATTTAATTCTTTGGGGTTACATAAAGCATGACATTCTAGTTTCTGAGTATGTCATTTAAATTTATGAAGATAACTAACCTGTTTTCTTGTAAATATTTTTTCCTGTGTGTAATATCTCTAATGGCTTCATTATTCATCATATTATATTGCTCGAATTGCTCACCCTCCTAGTTTTCATGATTAGACTAAAATCGTATCAGTTTCATTGTTGCTGAGTGGATCCTCTGTTAATTTGGTCAGTTTACATTTAACCTAAAAGCACTATAGTTCTATATAAAGTGTCCATTGGTAAAAATATAATTACATTTAACTGAAAAGAATTACAGAAACAATAAACATGATTGTTTACAAAAGCTGTCTTAATGACCACTGACATATTAGCAATAATACTTGAGAGAATGGTGTTTTTAGATGATTTTGTTTAAAATAATAGATCATTTGGATTTGTTACAGAACTCGTTCACTAAATAAACCTCTTATGCCAAGATCTGTTATCTATCTGAAGCCCACTTTGTCATGTCTCAGTTGCCAAGTGCCTTTGCTCAAAATGTTTTGCACAAAACATGTTATTTTCAATAGTTGGCAAATTTGGACTACAGTATTGTATTATTTGAGTTTGTTTTTTAAAACATCCTTTCTTCACAGTCTCTAAAGTTAACCATAACTCTTTTTTCACTCTGGTTTGGTTGTAGGAACTTTTAGCCTCTACAGTGCCCCAAAGAATCTGGCACAATATATATAAATGTATACATAAATACATAAGGGAGTAGTTGATAAGCTTTTCTACTATGCAGTCGTGCCAATTCATCTTTCTAAATTCATTTTGCGAATTCATGTGATGACTTCATTTCACTGGTCATTGACATGTATATATTTTTTCCTTTGTGTCAGAAAATGTGTGTGGCTCACCAGAGACAGAGGTAGATTGAGAGCGAGCATAACCTGCAAGGAGGCCTGATCACACTGCAATTCTTTTTCTTTCATTTCTCCACCCAGTCAGGATTTGGGGGCTACATTAGCATGCATTTCATGTGTTTTCAAGCCTCTGGGGCCAGAATATGAACCATGGTAGGCCATGTGGGATCTGGCTCACTGTGCTATGCTATGGGGCTGGCCCCACCAATGTGCATCTTACTCATCTATCAGCTCAAATCAGGACAATGTTCTTCTGGGATATTTATCTTACAATTCCAGTTTTCATGAAATCACTTTTAGCTCTAAGTTACATGACCTTAGTAGATATAACAAAGTATACTTTACCATGTTCTCTCTTGTGCAATGACCTGTTCCTCATTTTACTGAGTTGAAACTGGAATCAGACATTTGGGAATTTTTCTAGACTCTTTGTCTCCCTGTCATCTTTCTTCTCTTCCTAGGCAATAAATCTGTGACAATTCTGCCTCACACTGCTCTGTTGTGAACTTCCTTTGTTCATTTCCCTCATTATTTTAGTGGTGTCCTTGTGTTTACTTAACCCCTTTGTTTGTTTCCCTTTTTACACTGTCAGAGATTTTAGGTTTTTAGAATAGAATACAATTTTAAAAGTTGTAAAAGGACAAAAATGTGATTATATCACTTCTCTGTTTGGAGTCTTTCCTAGGCACTCCTAACCAAGACCTCAAATGCGTGCAGTCATTCTGGTGCTCATTTCTGATGCTGACCACAGTACACTGAAGTATCCTGTAGCTTTTCATTTACATTACTTGCTTCGATACTTCCATGAGAGCTGAAAGGATTTTTTTTTGAGATATTTTTGCTAAAGGCGTGTGTGCTTACCAGAGAGAGAGAGAGAAATTGAGAAAACACCTGCCAGCGAGGATGGCCATACTGCAATCCCATCTCCTCTGGTCTCCCCTTGGGATTTTGGGCATACACACACTCTTGCTCAGCCTAAGTTTTAAGCTGCTGGTTCAAGACTTGAATCTACATCGACCACATGGGATTCTAGTGGTGTAACTGTTATACCACCTGCTGGTTCCTGAAAGGAATATTAGGATGCTAGAATCATGAGGGGATGTATCAAATATTTCACCTTTTTATCTCAGTCTTTCTCAACTTTAAGAGGGAAATATAACCAATATCCCCATTTTAAAAGGAAAACATAGAGGCACTAAGAAGTTAGTTTGCCCAGCGAAGCAGAAAGACTAAATGGACAAAGGCAGAATGAAATTCAAATCTTTTTCCCCCAAAGTCTATGCTTTTATCTCCTGTGTCTTTTTACCTTCCTTTAGACCACTCTCTTTGCCCAGAATTTCTTCTTTTTAACTTTTTATCTGCCTAATAAACTACAAATATTCTTCCAAATTCTGCTAAAATGGCAACTTTTTCAGTGAAGCTGTTCATGAATCTCTGCTATCCACCTCAACAGAGTTAAAATCTTCCAGCTTTAAACTTAGAAATATTTTGCATCTACCTTTTTAGTAAGATATATTATTATTTAGTCATCTTGTCTTCCTCACTATTTAGTGAATTATCCATTTCTTTGTATAGTTTTGTTTTCTTCATAGAACTTATCACAGGATATGCATCTAGAAACAATCTGTGATTAATTTATACATTAGTTCTGTATTATCTAACTTCAAAAAAAGGCCAAGAATCTAGAACTGATATGCATAAATGATCTCCAGTCACCTAGAGCTTTCACAATGTACATCGCTCCAAATAGTGTTTTTCAACTGTGAAGTCAAACTTTCTTTGGAAACGCAGAATATAAAGTATTAGAGATAGGTGCAGCTTTTACAGTGTATTGGCATAATATATATTTAAGAAAAATATTGTTTTCTAAATACTAATTAGAGACTATAATATGTAAACAAATGCTTTTGAATCTGGAGAAGATGTTTGTTATGTTTATGTGTAATTTAGTTTTCAACATATGTGCGTTACATTCTAAACATTATTAATAAATCATAGCTATAAAAGAGTAAGAAATAACAATATAAATCTCAAGTTTATTTTGGCAGGATGTTAAGGTCCCTTAAAATAGGACTAATATAAAAATTAGTACATATTCCACTGAATAATGTCACCAAGAACATAGGGAATCTCATCCTAAAAAATATTTGATTAGTTTGATCATGCTATATTTTGACTGAATTAAATATTTATCATGTTCACTGACCTATAGACATTATAAAAATTTCATAGATTTGGAGTTTATTATTTACAATGTATCTATAGACAAATCTCAACATACTAAAAAAGGTCTATTTTCCAGCAATTGAGCAAAAATGTATAATGCATTTTCCTCCTTATGTTGGAACTAGTATATGTAAATAAAATGAGAAAGGCCCTTTCTTTAACTTACGGATCGTATTCTTTCACTTGGTCTTTAAGATGCTTCAAACACCTTTTGGAATGGTTTTCTTGCTTTATTAGAAATCCAGCGTTAGTGCTAGTATAATCTTTCCTTCCCAGGTCAACTGCGCATCTGCTCCATGTATGTTCCTGGGGGTGACATCATTTGATTTTATTCTCAGAAAACCACTTCATTAAAAAAATAATAATAATAAAAAAATTTCCTAAAACTCAGAACTTCCTCCACTTTGCAAAGGCCATCCTTATTCTGGGTTGAGATTTACTTTTATAACACTGGTTTTTAGATTTCTTAGCATATTGCATTTTCTCTCTGATTTTAAAAGGCACACTATGAATGTGATGAACCATGGGCTTTGGACATATTAAAAGTCTTTTAGGTAAAATATCACTCTAATTCCTTTTATGAATTGGCTTTTCACAGCATTCTTTGTTTTATTATTTTGTTCTTATACGTCTTGCTTTCCTGGAGCACATTTCTTGTTTATGTGCTTTCTGCCCCCACCCATATGGGTCATATTTATATTTTTCTTAATATTCTTTGCGGCCTCATATTTATGGGAAGTCCTTCACAATGCAGTTTATCTGATGATAGGGAGGACATAAGGGTCCTAGCTTCTTTTTTGGCTCAGTCTCTGAACTCTAGACGACACCGTACAGGGAAATATTCATTTCCTTTACAACTACTCAAACCAATGACAGTGATTAGTTGAACAGAATTTCCACCCTTGTAAATTATAGCTTTACTTAATTAGTGACATCATAGAACATGATAAATTATGAATTTAGAAAATCATTATTCGGTAAATGGATGCTTGTCAGTTGCTCTGATGGCAAATTAATCTTTGAGCATCAGAAGAAGACTTAAAGTAACAGACAAGAGAACAATCAGAATTACCGTCCTATAGACTCTTCCCTCACAAACTGGGGATCCTGCCCGTTAATATGCTCTCATGGGTGTAGTAGAAGATACCTAGATTCTAGGAAAAGACCTGCATCTTTGGAAGCTGTTGAAAATTTTAAGGAGGCAGCAGTTGTTTTGTTCTGAAATCTGATTTCATAAAACCCAAGATTTACACATGGCATGCTTCTTTCTAATTAATGGAAGTAAGATACTATTTTTTTTGTTTTTTTTAATTTCTTTTTCTTGTTAAGTTTGCTTCAGGGCACATGCCCTTTCTGCAGAAAGACAGAGACAAAGAGAGAGAACAAAAGTGAGAAATCACACCCCGAGGGGATGACCATGCCACAATCCCCTCTCCTCTGTTCTCTCAGAATTTGGGGCACGCATGCATGCACCCATGCCCAGTGTGATTTTTAGGTTGCTGGGTCTGGGTCTCAAGCTGTTAAGTTGGCCATGTGGGATCCAGCTGTCTTCACTTCCATGTGACCTGCTGACCCAGTTTTCTGATTTTCTATAGGCTATTCAGTATTTAGAAATGTACAACTTTCATAAAATTACTTTCAGTCTTTATAATTTCTTTTCCTTTTAATTCAACTTATAAGTCTTAACCCAGTAGGTCTCAGACCTAGTATCTGTCTTTTTTCCTAATGATATATATGTATTTTTTTTATTCTAAGCTTTTTATGATGACTTGGCTAAAGCTGAAGAAAGCACTGTAAGTTTCCCTAAAAAGTTAATAGAAGTTATTTTTGTCCTGAATTTAAAAAACAAGGTTATTTTTTCTTTTTCTTTTTCTTTTTCTTTTTTTTTTTTTTAAGCATTTGATCTGCTCTCAACAAACTGCAAACATACTGCAGGAGATTTCTTTACAGCTTGATAACTTGCTTAAGAAACAGATTTGTATGCGCTTTTTATGCATTTTTTTGCATTTAGAGGAATTTGATTACTTGGAAAATACAACTTTAAAGGGTTAAACTCTTTAATTGTGTAGCTTTTTATAAATATAGACTTAGTTAAATATATTCAGTGACTTATGATCCTGTTGTAACCCAATGTTGTATTGAGTTTTCTGACATGTTCTTGACCCGTTTCTTAAAGATCAAATTGTAAATCGAACATATATTTTTAGACCTAAACTTTCAGTTTTGAATTTTTCCAGTTGGGCCCCTGGAAAACCTCTAAAGATTCATCTTGATTTTTTTTTTAAGTTTATCTCATATGTCAGTTTACATAAGGATCATAGTCAACTATAGTCTTTTTCAATGTTTTTTGCATACACATTATTGGTACTGATATATTCAAATCATAAATTTATAAGTTTAATGCTCTTGAAATGACACTCTCAGTCATTAGTTTATCTTAAATTGCTGTGTACTATAGAAAAATTGTTTTGTCATTTATCACTATCATAATGAATTGTTATCAAGTCATTATAGGTATTTTTCATTTTTGCCATTCACAGTTCTATAAGAGTTGTTCCCCTCCCTACTGAACTTTGAGGCCTGACTATTTCCTTTGTCCAGAGACAATTGGTTATTGATTCAGTCAGACATGTCCTTCCCCGAGGACTCCACTGCCTCTTACAATGGACTTGACTCCTAGGAATGAGTCTTCTTAGCACGTGGGACTTCCAGGAATGAGCCTTCCTAGCGCCACGGAATTGTCAATTTTGTGGGCTATACATGCATTCAGAGGAATGATTTTTGGCCAGTAGAGGAGGCTGTGGACAAAAGTCTGACTGCTTTTTCCTATGTTCTAAAATTCTTTCCTGAAGGCTTGGAGGGAGCCATTTCCACACACATTAACAGCCCATTTTGACCCATAGGTAATAGGATTCTTCCTACATTCTGCCCCTGGTATAGTATTGGAGTATTTTGTGATGTATACTACACTTTCTTATCTTTGTTAAGGTGCAATCCTTTCTGATCTCAGAAACCTTCTTTTTGTGATCACCACCCCAAAAAGCTGTAAAATCCACCTATAATCTACAAGCCCCTCCCCTCCACATGCCCTACCTTTTTGGGCCAGATCAATGGAAAAATGTTTTCACTAAATTCTAAATCGTGTCTTTCACTCTCAAAATCAAATAAAAGGAACCCTTGTACTTGATCACCCTGAGAGAAAGGCATGTTTTGCCTCCTGTCTGGATCTAGGTCGCTCATATTCTGCTCAGAAATAAACCATATTAATTATTTTTAAAAAGAAAGAAAAAAGAATCATGCAACTTTCAAAAACTAGATGAACATACTTAAACCTGAACTATGTTGGTGCCAGGGACTGTCACCTACTCATCAGGATGCTCTTCATTATTGCTGTCAATGGCCATATTGAACAATTATCTGTGCTGTCCAGCAGACCACCCTCGTTACATTGCGATAATTTCCTGCTTAGACAGACAGCCTAGATTGCCATTAGTTGGACCTGATTTGACCCAATTGACTCTTATTTGTAAAAAATACTCTAGTATCATAATTCTTATCTTAAAAACAGCAGTAATTTACTAAACCAGAGTACATTCCTTTATAAATTAGACTAGAGAATTTAATTTGGCCAGATAAGAACAAGGAGCAATTTCAGGTAGAAATAGATGTACAGCTAATGGGAAAGAATCTGTGAGCACAGTGGGGACAAGAATTGCCTATGTACTTTTGGCTTTCGGCTTCTTAATATCTTTGTAATAATATCTTTTCTTTTTATTGTACTGTACTTGATTCTCACTTCTCTATAGTCAAAATATCATGTAGAGGATATGAAAAAATGAGTAAATGATAAACATTTGAAGTGATTTGAACAAATATTCTCACTTGTTACCCAAGATTAAAAAATAAATGTCATGAGACCAGCAGAAGGCATAATGGTTGTGTTGCTGGACTCCCAACTAGTCAACCACGGTTGGAGTCCTGTACCTGGTGGCCTAAAAGGAGAATGGAGGAGAAGAGATCGCAACGTGGCCATCCTCCAAGGGGGGTGATTTCTTGCTTTCTGTCTCTCTGTATCTCTCACAGTCTCTCTGGCGAGTGCATGTACTTTATAGCAAAACTCTCTCAAAAATAAGTAAATCAATGTCAAGTTACTGATATGTGTCTGGTCTGCTGGTTTTTCGTTTGTTTGTCTGTTTTTGTCTGTTTGTTTTGCTTTTGAGAGGTTTTTGCTGGCTAGAGAGACAGAGAGGCAGAAAGTGAAAAATCACCCCCTAGGGGGAATGGCTACACCACAATCCCTTCTCCTCCATTCTCCTCTCTGGATCTTGGGCACTCACACACACACACGCCAGGTGTAAGTTTAAGCCACTAGGTCCAGGACTCAAACTACAGTCGACTATGTGGGAGTCAAACAACATAGCCATTAAGTCAACTGCTGGTCCCTGGTCTGCTGTCTTAAGATGAATATTGGAAATATTCTTTCCTCACTCTGATAGAATACTTAGATTTGTCCTTTTAATATATTGACATACATTTCCATTGGCATCTGGATAAGTTGAGGCTGCAATTCTGAGTTAGATCACCTGTGTGGACAAGGGAAATTCATTTAATTTTTCCAAATCAGTTTCCTCCTCTATAAAATGGGAAAAATGACATCTATTATAAAGTATTTTTGTGAAGATTAAAGATACATAAATAACAACATTACTTTACATCATAGAGGCAGTGACACATGTTAGAAACAAAAGCATTCCTATGGGAAACTTGAAAGAAAATTTCTGAATTTAGGAGATCAATGATAATAAGGTTTACCTATTTTTTTCTCCTTTGAAATTGATGACTCAGTCACCTCTATCCAAATGTTCATTTTCAAAAAAAGTAGTTATTTCTGCATAATGAACAACCACAAAAATCTCAGTGGTATACAAAATACAGTATTTCTTTCTAACTCATATGTCTATAGATTGACTGATCTTCAGAAGATTTAGTCTGGGATGGCCTGGGCTTAGGGTTATGTGATGAGTTCAAGTCTAGTTCAAATGTCTCTTAATATTCTGGGACCAGCAAGCTGTCTGAAATGGTGAAATGTCTGAAATGGGTTTTTTTGCTGTTTTTGTTTGTTGGTTTGTTTGTTTTAACTTTCCCACAGAGACAGCAAAAGAAGAGGTTAAACTCAACAATTCAAACTAATTTTAATCTTAGTAATACCATATTGATTAAAGAAACTCATACAGTCCAGTTATAAGTCAAGAAATGAGGGAGTAAGGAGGTGGGAGGAGGTGAATTATGCAATTTTTTTTTTTTGGAGAGATTTTCACTGTAGGGCGCATGCGCTCGCCAGACAGACAGAGACATAGAGACAGAAAGCGAGAAATCACCCCCCAGGGGGGATGGTCATGCCGCAATCCCTTCTCCTCCATTCTCCTCTCGGGATCTTGGGCACGCACGCACACTCGCCCGGCATGAGTTTTAAGCCCCTGGGTCCGGGACACGAACCGCGGTCGGCTACGTGGGAGTCCAGCAACATAGCCATTACGATAACTGCTGGTTCCCAATTATGCATTTTTTAAAAAAGTTATTTCTTGAGAGGGAGTGATAAAGAGAGAGACAAATATGTGGGTATCCCAACAAGGTCTCATACGATGATCTTCACTTTGACTTGCACAAGGTCATGAGCTAGCATGTTCGTGCCCAGCATATACACAGAAATCTCAAGACAACAACTTGGAACCCTCTCAAGTGGCTTCAGAATCACTCTCGTGCCTCTACAGCTGGACATTCAATTTTTAAAAACTATTTATCTATTTACTTACTGTCAGAGGATGGGTGTACTTGTCAGAGAGAGACAGAAAGAAAAAATCCTTTCAGGGTTTTGGTTATGCAGGCACACATGCCTGACATTTTTTTTCAAATCCCCAGTCTGGGACAGAAACCATGGGCTTGGCCATGTGGCATCTAACTCCTTTCATCAATCATTAGCCCAGCCAAGCATTTCTTATTAGTGTTCTAATTTACTAGCATTATCATCAAGATGTACAAAAGAATTTAAAGACTTCCACTATTTTATTTTAAAACATGCATTCTACTTATATATGTTCAGTTAATGAAATGTTTTGAAATTTCAACTTAATGTCACTGAGTATAATGGGTTAGTGACAGAAAATCCAGAGTGTGTGATAATCCCCATTTCAAATTCTATTTTGGTCTAAAATTATAGAAGTTATGATAAGCTAATACCTCAGGTTTTTTTAGGTCTCTATAGTTAGCGACTCCAATTTTTCCTTAAGAAGGGCTTATAGGTATTTATTCTGATTGAGGTATTCCAAACTGTGTTCATAATTTACTTAATGTTGCTTGTATCTCTACTCTTGGTACAATATATACTTTATAATAAATACTTCATACATATTGTATATACACATGTTATACATATCTATTTTATATATGTATATATAGGTATAGGTATATATACACATATTTTCCAATCTGAGTAGTAAAAATTGAAACAAGCATAATTCAGTTTAAGTTACTACTTGGAAAACGGTACTATTTAATTGAAATTCAGGACTCCTGTTTTCCATCATTAATGATTCTTTTTGGGCAAGTTAAAGAATATTTATTTTTCTTTATTCATGATAGAATGCATATGTAGAGAAAGGGAGAGAGAGGAACACTCTCCATAGGGGCTGGTCTGATACAGACCTTTACCTCAAGGCCTCTAGTCCATCATATCCCGGGCAGTTGCATGTGTACCCAGCATGTTTTAGGCTAAATGGACTGGAAAATTTCAACCACAATTGCTATGTGGGATCTAGTTTTTTTTTTTTTTTTTCTTTTTGCAGCATGTTACCATTTTACCATGGAGCTGGCCCAAGTTAAAGAATTTCTTTTTTCTTTAGAGATTTGTGCTGTAGGGTGCTTGTACTTGCCAAAGATAGAGAGACAGAAAGTGAGAGATCACCCCCCCCCCCAGGGGGGGTGGCCTCACTGCAGTCCCTTCTCCACCATTCTCCTCTTGGGATTTTGGGCATACATGCACATGCAACCAGCATGAATTTTAAGCTGCTCAGTCCTGGACTTGAACCCTGGTCAACTACATGAGAGTCCAGCAACACAACCATTACGCCATCATCTGGTCCCCCAAATACATTTTTTAGAGATCAATATTTCAGGCAGATAAATCAAATTGTATTGAGAATTGAAGCTATTTTTATGACTTAATATTTGACCAACATCTTCATTTAAATAAATTTTTATTCTCTCTGTCATTGTGTGATACATACACTTAGTACTGAGGGAGGTTAAAATTATAGCATACTGGGGCCAGCAGATGCTGTTGTGGTTATGGAGCTGGGCTCTCACATGACTTATCATGGTAGAAGTTCCTGACTGGGCTGCTTGAAAATCACACTGGGCACATGTGTATGAGGGCTCAAATCTCAAGAGAATGAAGGATTGTGACATGGCCATCTACTATGAGGGGTGATTTCTCACTTTTCCTCTTTTTTCCTCTTTGTTTCTCTGGCAAATGCATGTGTCCTATCATAAAAATAAAATGAAATACATTGATAGTAAAAAATAGCAAAGGGAGAGCTAGATTGAGGCTCAGTGGTAACATAACTAGGCCCACATGGGAAAGATTCTCAGTTCCTGTCCAGAAACCTCCCTGAGTATGCTGGGCATATGCATGTCTATGATGTATACTAGCTGGGACTGAAGGTGGATTGTGTCATGAAGACCCCATTTGAGTCCTTGTTTTTCTCTCACTTTCTCATGGAAGAGATAAATAAATGAACTTAAAAAACAAAATTAGCAAAGTGAAATGATTTTAAGAAGCCATGTTAAAATAGAAACAGTAAACCGTAAAAATAAATATATCTGGCATGATTCGTTTCAAACAAGTATTTAAAAATCAGGGACAAGATTCCTGTAGGAAAAGGAAAAAAAAAAACAGATGAAGTTGTTTATATATTAAATTATGTACTATTTTGAAAGACTGGGCAAGAAACTTAAACATACATTAAAAAATTTGAGATATCTTGAAAATAAATCATTATTTTATTCTATTGCAGTGTTACTTTGAAATATACGCTATTATTTTCTGAAAATGAATACAATCTGTGTGAAATTGTGGTTGTGTTTGGAAAAAGAATAGTTTTTCAAACTCTCTGAGACTCCAGTGTAAAAGAGAAATCACAAGCTAAGCATCTTCAAAAGTTTCTCTATTCATTAAAATGAAAAACAATGACAAGGATCTAGCCTGAATCAGATAGGTCAAGAAACTGTAATTCCAACCCAGAAAACCATAACACTTTATATTACTGGCCATTTGACTAAAGCTTCACAGCAGATAAAGGAAAAACAGTGCCTTTAAAGATAAAAAGTAAAGCAATCACACATAGAGTATTATTTATTTCGGATTTTCTGTCTTTGTTGAGATTTATCTCTTATAATTTATTTCAGCAAATGAAGTAAAAATATATATTGTGAATCTGGCTCACTAAAGAATTTTCTCAGAAACTCATACATACTGAGAGCAGGGTACTTAAAATTAGTTGTTTTTACACATTCTTAAAAGATATCTTTCACAAATGGAAACACAAGATGCTATTAAACAGTAGTTTAAGCAATGCTATTGCTACACAATATTGTTTACCTTTACTGTTAATATGAGTATACATATTCGCATTTATATTATACATGCCTATGTGTATATGCATACTATTTTAATACATGTTATCAAAGCAAATTCTTGACACACCAGGAGACAGTGTAACGGTTATGTCACTGGACTCCCTCCTAATCAAGCACACTTTGAGTCCTGGACTCAGTGGCTTAAAATTCACGCCAGGCACTCATGCATGCATGCTCATAATCCCAAGAGAAAAACAGAGGAAAAGGGACTGTGGCATGGCCACTCCCTCAGGAGGGTGATTTCTTACTTTCTGACTCTTTCTGGTGAGCCCATGTGCCCTATGACAAAAATCTCTCAAAACAATACAAAACAAATTCTTGAAATAAAGCTATCAATTTATATGAATGAAATAGTACCTTTATATGATATTATTAAGATACCTTATTGCATTAACGAAAATTATTTAGCGTTCTTCAGTTTTTATCTTTAGAGATTTTTGTCATAACATGCATGTACTAGCCAGAGAGAAAGAGACAGCGAAAGTGAAAGAGAAAATGAGAAATCACCTCTGTGGTGTGTGTTGGGGGAGGGCACACCACAATCCCTTCTCCTACATTTTCTTCTGAATCTTGGGCGTGTATGCACACATGCCTGGAGTGATTTTCAAGCCATGGGGTCCAGGACTGGATCTGCTGTTGATTGTGTAGGGTTCAGCAACATAACCACTATGCCATCTGCTGGGCCTACCATTTTTCACTATTTGAAGCTATATAGGTTCCAACATGATCTAACTGAAATAAACTGAAGTTAGATTTGCTTTAAAGATGATGCTAGAAATTAAGTTGGATGCCCAAAAATGCATAACTGCAGACCAATCATTGAAATGATTCCAGCTTCACTTAACCTTTTTAATAATCTTCCAATTTACAAGTGAACACTTTTAACACTAGTTATTGGGTGAGCTGAAAGGTGATCTTCCCCCACGCAGCCCCTCTAGGTCTCCCTTTAAGGTCCAAGATGATTCATCCCTAACACTTCTGTTTATGGTTAGTTGTTTACTTACATGTTTGCTGTTTATCTTTCCCCATTCTGTTTATCGTTATAGCACATGGTAGATATTCAAAAAATAGTGTGGAGTGACTAGGAATTCACAAAGTGAAATTTGTCAAATTGTGCTATGGAAATAAATTTTAATAGACCGGGTGGGATGCATTACCCCATCTACATTATCTATGCATTATCTATGCACATGTACCAAAGCATCAACACAAAGACTTCTTTTTATAGAGTTAATATTTGTCCAATATTCCTCTTCCACTACAATCCCAGAAAGTAAATGGTAGCTTGGCATTTCTATGTGATAGATTGACTTGGGCATACGCAACTCCCATTTATACAATGAATTCCAAACCATTTTTTGCTTTTACTTCTTCTCCTTAAATTTATTGCCTACCTGCTTTTTAAAGAGTAAGAAGAGCTTTATTTATTTACTCATGTATTTAATTTATTGGGAGAGGACACAAGTGCATTCTCAAAACAGAAAAAGAGAGGGAAAAAGAGAGAAAGAGAAAGCATCCCCCACAATGGGGACTGGTCACTCCACAATCTCTCTCCCTCCAAGTCTCCTTTCTGTTAGAATTCTGGGCACTCCTTTGTGTACTCAGTGTGTTTTCCTTTTTATTATTATTATTATTATTAATACATTAAATCGCTATTCATCATTTAGATTGTGAAGAGACTTCACCCAGCATGATGTACACCTCAGTCCAGACCATCACACACAATCTCATCAACATATAATAAACCTTATCTGTGTCCCACAAGTGTCTTACCTCTCCATTCCCCCCCCAAATTTCCTACGCCTCTCACTCTCTCTTTCCACTTTGTCTCTACTGTCCATTACAATTTTTAATACTTTCATGTTTTCCAGTCTTTCAGTCTCTACCATAGAGTGCAGACATTTGGTATATGTCAAGTGGAGACATGCAATGTCTCTCTTTCATAGACTGACTTGCTTCACTTAGCAACAAATCTTCCACGTTCGTCCAATTTCTATCAAATTCCCGGGCCTTGATTTTTTTTTTATGGCTGAATAGTATTCCATGGAGTATATGTGCCACAATTGTTCAATCCATTCATCTGTTTGTGGATATTTGGGTTGGTTCCATGTCTTAGCAATTGTGAATAAGGCTGCAATGAATATAGATGTGTATGCAGTTTTCTGACTGAGTGCTTTCCTGTCCTTTGGGTAGATACACCCAGGAGTGGAACTGCTGAATCATATGGTAGTTCTACATGAAGGTCTTTGAGGAATCTGACTGACAGGGCTCAAGCCCTGGTCAGTCATGTGGCATCTGCCTTGCTTTGTGCAGCACCACTGCTATGCTATGAGGTTGGCCATTTCTTCTAAAAGATTAAGTTCAATACCTTTCTTTCCTTTGTGGCATTGGTCTATCAGTCTGTATTCCTGCATTTTCAGTATCTCAATCTCCATTGACTCTTGTCCAGATCTGAATCTTATTACTTTTTCACAGCCATACAAAAAGCCTTTATTTCCTTCTTTTTCTTTTTTTTTTTTTCTTTTAGGTTTTTGCCCTGGGTGCACTCACAGAAGAGACAAAGGGAGAGTGAAAGAGAAAGTGAGAAATCATTCCCCGGAGGGATGGCCACACTGCAATCCCTTCTCCTCTATTCTCTTCCTGAGATTTTGGGCATGAATACATACATGTGTAGTGTTATGTTTCAAGCCACAGGATCCAGAACTTGAATCATGATCATTCATGTAGTAGTCTAATGCTTTAACCATTACACCACCTGCTGGCCCTAAAAAACTTTTTTTTTCTTTAAAGTCTGTGTTCTTATTAGGTTATTTTCTATTTCATACTTTCTATTTAGCATAAAATCTCTCCTCCTGTCTCCTCCATCCCAAGTAAGGATTTATTTCCTCTATTTCTATATTTCCTCTATGCTTCATTCTTAAACTTGTGAAAACATGGGTTTCTTCTTATCCTTTCCTTGAACCTCCTCCCTGAAAAACATCAAATCTTAACCTCTCAGTCCTCATCTTCTTCAGTCAGGATTTATATATGGCCTTTAATGTTAGTTAAGGAAGACTCACAGTGTTGACAAACAAGCCCTACAATTTTGGTGGTGGCTAAACACTATGGAATTTTAATTTTCACTTACGTGATGGATGCATGCTATCTAGGTAGGGGTTGGAAACTGGTAACAATGGTAGGTGTGTTGAATTACACACTTTTATTGTGTGCCCAGATTGAGAGAAGCTCTGCCATCTTCAATTTATACCCTCTTCTGTAAGTTGCCAAGATTGCTCTAAGAATTGTTATCCAGCTGTATAAACACAGGGAACTGCAGGGGAAGATTTCATGGCCCAGGTGTGAAAGAGGTGAAAGAGACAAATATCAGTTTGCTCACATTCTATTGTCTAGAACTCAGTTCCATGGCTACATTTAACTGTGTGGTGGAGCTGGGAATTGTATTTCAGCTGTGTGTGGGGCTGGAAAAAAAAACAGGTCTAAAGAAGCAGCTGCAAGTGTCTTCCATGCCTTCTGGAAAAATCTCTTTTATCTTGGCTTCCATTCTGTGCTCTTCTGGTTTTTCTTATAACCTTTCTCATCAATACACTGAATGGTCTTAATCAGTATGTTGGCTTTTAAAAATCAATTAAATGCTTGTCTTTTTTCAATAGTGAATTATGTGGTTTTGAATTATTGTTTTTAGCAGTAATTCTTTCTTTTTTAAAAATATTTATTTTTCCCATGATAGAGAGAGAGATACAGACACCTCCAAGGGGTGCCATGATTGACCCCAGCCTCAGCCAGGCTGGATCACAGACATGCACATGTGAGCCTCGTGTGTACAAAAAGACCCCTGGATGCAAACCTGGGACTTTTCCTTGTGGGTTCAGTTGTAATACCTCTGCATCCTAATCTGACCCCTAACACTGACTCATTTCTTATGATATATTAATAGAACCCTGTTACTAACTACTGACTGCATGTCTTCATTATTGGTTATGTGAGGCTTCTGAAATCTAACACAATGAAATACACACTTGTCACCTTATTCTCCAATATTTTGTTTCTAGTCAAGCATGAGACATAGGAATTTTATTATTCTCTTCACTTTGTCTCATTCCTGCATTTAATATAGTTCTGCAGTGTCTTCTGTCACCGTAAACAGAGAGATGTGAATTATTTTTCCCTTCTACTTCTGTGATGATCTCCTAAGTGCTGTTCCCAACTCACCCTGTTCTGACAAACCTTAGACATTGCTATATGCATTCTCTTTAAATATTATGGATTTGGTTATGGCCTTCTTGACAATAAAAATCTAAATTGTTCACCACAAAAGGAAAGAAAAAGCTTAAGCTCTTTAATCTGATTAGGCTTCTTTATCTACTATTCATGGTATAAGTGCATACATTACTTCAAGATGAGGACACATAAATTAAGTGTCCTGAAAGAAGAATATAATCTTTTGGAACCCAAAATAATGATGGTAGGTAGCTGCCATCTAAAAAACTACTATGTGTCAGGTACTATAGTAAGAGGTTTGCATAAAAATAGCTCATTAACCTTCCGCAAATATTATAGTCAAAAATTCTTCTCCCAGATACATAAATAAAAAGTTTTTTTTTAACTTGCCAAATTCATGCTTTTAGGCAGTTCTGAACCTTTTGTGTAATTTTTTTTTTTGTTTTCTCTAGGATGAAGAGATGATCAGGCAGAACCTCCATTTGATCTCACTCTATTTCTCCACTTAACATATACTGACCGTCCTCACTCTATGGTAGAGACTGAAAGACTGGAGGACATAAAAGTATTAAAAATTGTTATGGACACTAGAGACAAAGTGGAAAGAGAGTGTGGGAAAGGAAGAGCATAGGGAATGAAATTTGGAGAAAAAAATAGAGAGGTAAGACACTTGTGGGACACAGATATGTTTTATAATCTGTTGATGAGGACATGTATAGTATTCTTAAATGGGCTGGACTGAGTGTATATCATGCTGGGTAAAGTCTCTTTACAATTTAAATGATGTATAGCAAGTGAATAAATGAATAATAATAATAACAAATAAAATAAATTTTAATAATGTCAAGTTTGTCTACCACTGGAAATGACACTATTCATCACTTTTCCATATTGACTTTCTCTAAAACTTTACTCAAAGGAGATGGGAGCCAGAGAGATCATCCTAGAATGTAAGGGAAGCACAATGGAGAAAGAGTCATTGAACAGATTTAATAGTTGAGTATATCTGAGTATTTGAAACCAGTTTGATGAAATGAGCTATTGATATTTATATAAGTAGCATTCTCAAGACTTTTTTAGCAAAATAATAAACTTATTAGAGATGCATTAGTTGGGAAACTCATGTGGTCATTATATGAAGATAAATTGATATGGGTAGAGAAAGAAGGAAGGAAAACAAGCTATTATAAAATCTGAGGGATGAAGTAATAATAGCCTCAGTTAAAGCCAATTTATATTCATTTATGATGTCTGTCTTCTTGTGAAATATATAGTTCTGGAACCCTTATGCTGCTCTCCACTGTCTGACAGGAAGCTGTCATTCTAGTACTTTATATCATGTTCTCCACAACAAGATGCCATCATATTCATACCATTTACCTAGTCTATTGCTTATAAAACTTCTATGTCAGAATTGTTCTTAGGGCAATAATTCTCAGGATGATCCTTCTTATGTAAAGTATACATTAATTGAAACTATTAATCATTGCATATTTTCACATTAAAAAATAAACATATTAAAATATTAGTATGATTAAAAGTCACTATGATCTGGCTTAACTGAAAATTTTAGTCTGATAATAATAATTATATAGGACCATCAGGTGGTGTGGTGTGGTTAAGGCATGGTTTGAGACCTGGACTCAGTGGTTTGAAAATCATGCTGGAGGCATGTGCATGCATTTCAAAATCCTGAAAGGAGAATGGAGGAAAAGGGACTGTGATGTGATCATCTACCTAGGGAGTGATTTTTCATTTTCCCTTTCTCTATCCCTCTCTGTTTCTGTCTAGTGAGGGCACACATCCTATGGCAAAAACATAAAAATAATACATTAATAACAATAATAATAATAATAAATTTATTTAGAACAAAATCTTTCCATAGATCTTAAACTTATTCAAATAGAAATTAATCATTATGTCATTAAATTTGGATTCCAGCAATTTGTCTTTTTTTTTTTTTTTGAAAGGTTTTTGCTATAGAGTGTGTGTGCTTGCCAGAAAGACAGAGAGAGACAGAGAGACAGAAAGCAAGGATGGCCACGCTATAATCCCTTCTCCTCCATTCTCCTATTGGGATCTTGGGCAGGCAAGCACATGCACTTGGTGTGAGTTTAAGCCACTAGGTCCAAGACTTGAACCGTAGTCAACTACATGGGAGTTCAGCGACATAGCCATTATTCCAACTGCTGGTCCCTGGATTCCAGCTATTTGAATGAATGGCTTTTCAATGAGTGGGGCCTTTAGTTTGATAAATATATATGCATATATATTTCTATTTTATTTACTTCAGTCATTGCTTTTCTTAAATTACATCACAAAGTGGCTTTAAAATCGTTTTGTTGTACTGTGGTAGTGAGGTGAAGGCTGGGCTGTGGATCTATGTGTTGTTTGGAAAGAGTTGTCTCTTTAGTGAAGACAAGACAGTAAGGGAGGAAAATGCCCTGTCTCTGCAACTGCAGATATCTAAGTAACAAATTTCCAGGTGGTCTGATAGCTTGCATGCCATGCTGGGATCAGCCTCTTTAATGTTTTCTGTTATAGGAACTCTCAGGCATATTTTCGGTTATGGGAAGACAGGCAGAGAACTTTCAGTACTGAAACTGAACCTGGGATAACATGGACGTGAGTCTGATTTACGGTGCTTCCCCTGTTTCAAGAGTCTTGTCCACCTCTTTCTCTTCCTTCATTTCACAGGTCACTGTCCTGTCTTCCTACATTGTCCTGTTCTCCACTCTGTCCATGACCCTGATAAATCTGGTAATTACTACAGTTCAGGAACATTCTCTATGAGCTGGAGCCTCTGCTAAGCCCTTTATGGGCATCATTTTATTTAATCCCACAACAATCCAGAGAGGTTGATAGTGCTATCCCTGAGGAAATTGAACTTTGGGAAAGCCAAACAGTTTGTTCAAAATGACACTGTCTTCAGTTGGTGAAGCTAGTATTCAAATCCCTTCGGTCTGATCTAAAATCTATGCTACATCTAAAACTCAACTAAGGTTTAAGAATCATGAATAAACTTGCCCAGAATTCAAGACACAACATGGTTGTAAGAAAGAAAAATTAGGCTGAGACAGGTTATAGTTTGTGATCTTTCCTGGGAGACATATTCTGCTCAATAAGACCTTCTTGGGAAATATTGTGAAGCTGGCAGAGTTTATCTTTAGCTGTTATATGACCTTTCATTGTCTGATCTCCTGTGCCCCATGAAGCTAGTGACCACATGCTGCTCTTTGTTTCTCACGTCATGAGAAGCAGCAGTCAAATAAATCTATTTTTAGTGAAGTGTCAAATGACATAAGGTTTATTCCCTTTCAAAGAAATTTGAATTTTTAAAAACAAATATTAAATCATTAGTGTTAGACCAGCCCTATCATCTAGTCATTCCAAGAGACAGATTTGCCAACTGTGGTTGGAATCCTGGTCCCAGCAGCTTGATAATAAAACCATCCTATGACAGTTGCATGGTGGGTAAGGCAACTGGATCTCACGTGGCCAACTATGCAATTTAAGTCCTAGACCCTTCAGCTTGAAAGACATGCCTGGCACATGAGCATGCCTGTCTGAGATCCCAATAGGAGAATGGAGGAGAAGGGATTGTGTCATGGCCATTGCCTTGAGGAGGGATGCTTTCTTGTTTTCCCTATCTCTCTCTCTTTCTCTCTGGTGAGTGCATGCATCCTATAGGAAATGAAAAAAGAAAAAAATGACAACATGCCAGGCATGTGTGCACGGGTGCTCAATCCTGATAGGGTAGAGAAATGGAGAAGAAGGGATTATGGTGACCACAATCCACTGGAGTGTGATTTTCCCCTCTCTCTCTGTCACTGTCTCTCTTTGGTGAGCATATTCACCCTCTGGCAATAAAAAATAATCCTAAAATTTAATTTAAATTAATTTTAAAGAGTGATATTTTTGAGCTGATCTAATAGTCAAGTGGTTAGATGTTATACATTGGATCTCATATGCCCAGTGCTTCAAGTTCCAGCACATGTGGCTTAAAAGAACACATTTATGTGCATTCCCAGAATGTTTGCTGACTAAGTAGAGAAATAGAGGAGAGAGGATTTCAGCATGCCCACACCCCTGTGAGGGAGTACTTTTTTCTCCCTCTCTTTAGCATGCACACACATGAGATTTTTTTTTTTTTTTTTTTTTTTTTTTTTTTTTTTTTTTTATATTGTGATTGAAAAGTAGAAGATGCATTTTAACTCTGGGATACCTCCCATGCCTTTTCAAGCCATACCTTCTTTGTGATTAGGCACTTCATCTGGTGACAGCCAGTGCTATGATGAAGGCTGTATTATGAACTTTCTCATTATTCAATTACAGTTAACAGACTTTCTGGACAATTTTGTCTTGCTTTTGACCATCACTGTTATTATCTTAATACTTGTACTATTTTCAAGCTTTTTTTTTGAACCACAGAAATACTCTGTAGGTAGTATCTAAATTAATGGACAAATTTCTTCCCTGTTCTTTAGGAAATGACAATCTAATAAAGATTTCTAAATATAAATAAGTATCCATTTTTGGCAGCAGTTTATTTATTTAGAATTCAGTGTTTCCAGTGGCTTGAGGTTTCAGGATGGATTAATTCCCATAAAAGTAATATATCATTCTTTATATGTGTTTGCACCTAACTACATTTGATACAAAGTGTATATCTATGATGTTTTAACACATTATTGGAAGTGAGAATGTGCTCACATGCAAGCTGTTAGAAACAGGTAACAGTGAAATGAGTGTTAAAAGCCAGATTTTCTCAGGAAGGATGCTATGCTGGGTGAAGAGATTAATGGAGATTCAATTTTGTCATGGTGATAATCTGGTTGTTATCTAGTGGGCCATTGGAAAAGTCATGACACATTTTTGCATAGAAAACCAGAAAAATACCTTATGACTATATTTACAAGATAGAGTAAATGAAAGAAAACCACCAATTTGTATTTTAAAGATTTTTCAATTATGTTGTATGTCAATGAGAACTAAATTTCCATTTGATTAAAGGAAGAACTATCAGTTCCTCAGAATAAGTCTTGAAAAGAGCCAAAATCTGTTTAAAAAATATCAAAATAATCAACACAAACAGCAAACTGCCTCTACAGACATATCACTGATTGGGTAAAATGAGTGACGTATCACATCTAAACCAATGGAGATGCAGAAGCCTAACAGGGTGTTATCACCCCAATCAACCTACAGCTATCAAATAGAGTGTTTAGTGTCACATCAGTCATTGTATATAAGAGCCTTGTCAGTAATAGAGATGATGTCATATGATTAATGAGTTTGAGTCTACAAAGAAAACTCTTGGTTTGCTTTTAAGATGTATGTGAGGAAAAAAAAAAAAAAGAAAACAACTTTTTGGCAGCAAATGTTAGGCCCACTGGCAATGAATCTGATTCCTGCCTCGGTGAAAAGATAATTGGTTCAGAAAAAATGTGATTAGGTTTTGTCCCTCTAGAAATCACATAGAATTGAACATTTTCAATTTGATCTTTAGAGTAGACATGTATGAATCTGAAAGGCCCTGAGGCCATAAGTTTGCAGTTCTATTCACAGGCATGGCCAGGACAGAAGTTGTGGCCTCGGTCCGAGTTTGTCAGGCTTATGTTGCTAGGTGAGTGCATTCTACAACTAGCAGGTAGCAGGTTGGTCAGGAATAGGCAGAGAAGGAAAGGTTGGATGTCATTGGTGGGTCATTGGGAATATAGATCAACAGAAAGCTGGGTAGGAAGGAAGACTGAATAAGGGATTTCAATCTCAGTAGACTAAACCATCTTTAGGAGATTGATTTTTAAAAATTAAAAAAAAAAAGAGAAAACATAGGTCACCTGACAAGATTGGTCTAACTGGCTTAGAGCAGACATAATAGGCTCACATTTAAAATATTAGTTGTAGGAAGTATTTTTCCAGATTTAAAAGATTCTTAATTTCACAATTTGGAAGAATAGAAGCACCTTTCCTGAGCTGTTTCTATACTTCAAGGAGCATTAACCTAGGATGCATGAAAATTTAAGTTTTGTGTCAAATTACCTATTGCCTGCAAGAGGACTTCAAAAAGTTCATGAAAAATGAAATTAAAGTACACATTTATTTTGGTGTGAAAAATGTTAAAATTCATGCGTAATTTTTCCAGTATTCATTTCCCCAGATTTTGTGGGGAGACTACTTATATATTATAATTACTTATGACCTATTGGAAATGTTGTCTGATGTTTCTATCTATATAGCTGCGTATAAGTGACAAAGAATGGTCAATTCAGTATGCAAAGACGATACAATAACATTTTCATTATTTCAAAGAGTATGATGTGGTGACCCATTTAACTCCACAATTTCTTTCAGAATATAGATTGTCTTCCTGATATCTCTGGTATTGGTACTTCTACCTTTCTCACCATGGTTCAGTCTTTGTTGAAGAGGACATTACTTTTTTCTATATGCTATTACTCAACCCTAACAAGATGATGCACAAACCCACTCCTCTGCCTTCTCCTCTCATCGGAACTGAGCCAGGTAAACACTGACCACTGTCTTTCCCTTAGAAAGTTTTTATGGCAAATCTACCTTTAAATGTGTTCCCTGTTAGCCATTGGAGAAAAAGAGTGACAACAAACAGTAAGCATTAAAGCCTGACACAGAAGTAGTTATGGCTTTTATGTTAAAAATTGGACTTGGGGTGGCGAAAAAAGCAAGGTTGCTCTTTTCTGACAATTACTTAATATCCTTACAGTTGGGATAGTTGTCCTGATCCCTTGGATTAAGTCTAGGATAGGCCCAGCAATCACTTTCAGATCATAAATTGTCTCCAAATCTTTTAACTCTTGATCAATAATTATTATGCCCAGTACAATTAATCAATACTCCAAACTTCAGTTAATATTCCTCTTCTTCATCAATTTAGGCTACCTATCAGCAGGAGGAATTCAGTACTAGGAAAGGGAATGTGCCTCCTTTCTTAACACGAAATTTTGTTTCACAAAACTGGATTTCTAAACCCTATGGAAGGGAACCCACTGAAAGAAGAAAGCATTAGGAGGCTGTAATGTTTCAATGTGAGGATCAGAAATTTTATTTGATTGCTCTGGCCACAGAAAATGTCTTAAGCTCGTGCACAGACACTTCAGTGGGGTTTGCAGACACCCCAGTTACTAGGATTTCTTCATTTCCCATATTTTAATTTGTTTTATTTAGAGAAAGTAAGAGACAGAGTGAGGCATACCTAAATAGGGTATTTTGTGTCACAAGTCATTTCTAGCCTGAGCTAGGTCTGGATCATGGGCATGCTTGTACCCAGCATGCTCAGAGAGATCTCCAATACAGACACAGAGCTTTCCCATTTTGGCCAGCTCCTCATAGTGTTGCATCATCACCGTGCCATTGTCCAGTTCTTTTACTTGTTTTTTTTTTTTTTTTAAAAAAAAAAGAAAAAGAAAGAATTATTTATTTAACTTTATTTTAATTTAACCAGAGAGGGACAGATTGAGAGAGAGAGTGAAAAAGCAAGCCACCAGGTCCATTTCTCAAAGCACATCCTTATCCAAAACACAGCTTGACAGTCCCCACTAGCTTTTTTTTAAAATTTTTAACCAAAAGGTGCATTCACCCACCAGAGAGAAATAGAGAGAGAGGGAGATGGAGAAGGCATCCCTCCATGGGAAATGGTCATTCTTCAATCCCTTCTCCCTCGTCTCTCCCTCCTTTCAGGATGTTGGGCACATACACACACATGACCATACTGTTTTAAGCTACCAGTGCTGAGACTCAAACCTCATGGCTAGCCATGTGGGATTTAGTCACCTTAACCATCATACCACAGACTGGCCCCACCTGTCACTTTTAAGGAACTATTATTTCCTATCTCTGTCTGCTTAAGTATCTTGGCAGCCCACCATCACTCCGAATTTCTCAGAAAGAATTGCAATGCCATCTTAGCAAAGTCATCTTTACAAGACTTAATGCAGTTTCTCTCTTTCTCATCTCATCTGTTCTTTGGAAATTATGTAATTTTTGCATATTAATGAGTGCAAAAAAAAAAATTTCCCTAATTTCTGCCCTCTACTCTGATGCTACAGGCTATTTTAGGTGATCTTTTACTCTTTTCATTTCCCAAAGAGAATTAGCCAGCTTGCATACTGTATTACTATAAAAATGGCATCAGATTCTCAAGGTAACATCCTTGCATTGTCTTTCATTTGGCCAAAATAAGAAGGAACATCTCTCTTCCTTACTGTAGACAAGGAAAATTACTGCATTTAACAATACATTTTGAAGCAAGTCTGTTTATAATATCCAACTCATCTCTCAGCCTCATAAACCACTTTCATTGGCTGGAGATTGATGGTCAGATAAAGTGTGTGTATTAGTTCCTTTTAGCTGCTATAACCAAATGACTGAGAATGAATAATTAATAAAGAACAAAATTTTATTTCTCATAGTTCTGGAGGCTGGTAAGTCCAAGAACAAGTTGCCAGTAGGTTTGATACCTGGAGAAGGCTGCTTTCTGCTTCCAGGATGACATTTTTTTTCTGTGTCCTCATTTTTTGGCAGAAGAGATGGAAGCATTGAAAAAAGACCAGGCAGCTCTCCAAATATTCTTCTAATAAGGCGTTTACTAGGTCAAAACCCTCATGGTCTAAACACCTCCTAAAGGCCGAATCTTTTAATACTCTCACCTTCAGGTTCAAGTTCTAACATACAAATTTTGGAGGGGCACAAACATTCAAACTGTAGCAGTGTGTATAATTGATTTTTCTGTCCACTTTTTTTCATAGGTGGTCTGGCATTTCACTATGGAAGTTTTTGAAATATAGAAGCCAATGCAATTAAATGTTAGTGGACAAAATCTGTCCCGACCCGGGGGACAGTCGAACAGGTTTCCTGAGGAAAGGAGGGAGAGACGGGACAAACGACGCAATGTTACAACTCTTCAAGGTCATCCATTTATTGTGGGCAGCATGGAGATGATGTGGTGTCACAGCTCTTCAGGGTCTTCAGGGTCTTTAGGGTAGTCTGGTGATGGTGGGCCAGGGATCGTGGTTATATGCATGCTGGTGGGCAGTGATTGGTTGAATGAAGGATTGTAAAAGGTGGATTATTATTGGTTGCTTTTGTGGACCAATCATGAGGTGCTGGATATGCAAATATGAGGGATTCTAAGCTCACCGATTTGCTATGAGATGTGGCCAATCAGAGTATGGTTTTGAAGGTGAGGTTTTGAAGGTGAGCCAATCATGGCCTTTGGCATTGTGTAATTGTTTGCTCTCTGAGAAACCTGTGATATTCGCTGATGCACAGCCTCCCTCAAAAATCAGCTGAAGTTAGTGAAGAGTTAAGATGTATGTGCTAACAACAACATGTGATCCATTCATGGAAATTTACTGGATAGTTGTTTCATATAGAAAGTATTCTTTTCTAGATGAGCAGCCTTTGCAACCATGCCTGCCTTTGTCAGTGGTAATAGATGGTTCTATGAAAATAGTTTATAATGACTTGAAAAGACACACACCATTGTCTCTTACTGAGTCTCTTTTTTCTCTTGATCCAGTGTTCAAAAGTTCCAATTTTCCAAGTTGCCTTCAGATTAGCAGCTATAAAGAAAGATGTTTTAGTATATCACACAAGAGAAGATAGTTTTAGAGCCCTTGTCAGTCAGTGTTGACATTATATCTTCTCTATTATAGATCAAATGTAAAGAGTGCAAATATCTTTAGACAGGAACAGATTTGGTAGTAGCTTCTAATCCTTAGGAGGTAGGTTCCAAGGCCCTCTACTGTATATACTGAACCCTCTATATAGTATGCTTTTTCCTATACATATAAACCTGTAATAAAGTTTAATTTATAAATTAGATAGTAAGAGATTAAATGACTTAAATAATAAAATAGACAATTCTGACACTATCCTATGATAAAAATTATGTAAATGTGATTTTTCTCTCTCAAAATATCTTATTACATGGTAGTGACCTATTTTTGAACCATGATTGACTGTGAATAACTGAAATAGAAAAACTGAAACTATAAATAAGAGGAGGGCTACAGTGTATGTAATCTCTTCCCACAAGGTAGTTCTTTCCCTTTTGGCAGATGAGGAGCAGCAGTCCCCACAGTTAGACAGTGTCATTTCAGTTGTACGATTTTCCTATTGCTAAATACTTAGATACAGGGACCAGCAGTTAGCATAATGGCTATGTTGCTTGACTCCCATGTAGTTGACTGTGGTTCGAGTTCCAGACCTGGTGGCTTAAACTCATGCCAGACACGTGTGCGTGCGTGCCCAAGATCCCGAGAGGAGAGTGGGAGAGATAGAAGGGATTGTGGCATGGCCATCCCCCCTGGGGGGGGGGGGGATTTCTCGCTTTCTGTCTGTCTCTCTCTGTCTTTCTGGCAAGTGCACACGCCCTACAGCGAAAATCTCTCCAAAAATAAAAATAAATAAATACTTAGATACAAACAAACACACATATGTTGGGTTGTTGGAAAAGTTATGATGCATTTTTGCATAGAAAAACAGAAAACTTACGTATGACTTTCCCAACAACCACACACACACACACACACAGTATTTCAAATTTTGTAGTTTTTTTGATTTTAGAATATTTGAATATACCTAATGAGATATTTTGGGGTTGAGAATCCATGTCTAAATACAAAGTTCATTTACATCTCTGATCTAATACACATAGCTGAAGGTAACTTTGTACATTATTTTTTTTATTTTAGTGTTTTGACTGAGATCCATCACATGAGGTCGGGTGTAAAATTTTTTTCTTATGACATCATGTTGGCAGTCAAAAAGTTTCAGATTTTGGAGCATTTTGGATCTCATATATCTGTTTTACAGATGCTCAACTTGTATGTGTATGTATAGATTTATGTGTGTTTGTTATGTTAGCTATGTGCTCACTTTTCTAATTGAGTCTAAGTTTATTTTACTGATCAGGTGCAATGGTCTCTCTTCCGTTTTTATTTCTTTTCTAAAGGTAAAGACTTCTCCATCTACTTTTTCTTAATTATTAAGAATGTATATTTTTTTTCTTCTTGCCCTTTTTGCAGTTATGGAATAGTGTCAATGTAGAAGGACCAGCGATGGCATTAGTGTCAGGGGACTGTTTACTCTCTATCCTGTAGCTTAAAAAGGCCCTACCTTGATGGCATTAGTGTTAGGGGACTGTTTATTTCTCTATCCTGTAGCTTAAAAAGGCCCTACCTAATCTTGTCTTTCAATCTGCCTTACTCCTTGGCATCTATTGTCCTGTCCTTGTAAACTTGGAACCAGAAAACAAGGCACAAGAACAGTGATCTGTCTAGCTCCGAAATTATAGACACAACTTAAAAGACTTGACCATGCCCTAGGCCTCTGACCTTGATCACCAAACGGATAAACTACTCCTTCGTTATTGAAGGGATTGAGTGAAGGGAATGGAGAAAACCTAGGAATGCTACCTGATAAATTTGCTTTTTTGGTCCTGGAAAAGAAATGCATTCCCCTCTGTGGAAATATGATGAACATGCATGAGTTTCTCTCAAAATGGAAGGAACATGCAAGTCAATGTTGGAACAGAACCCACATCTTTTACTAGTGTAAATTATTTACATCTTAGGTCTTGATATCCTTATAAGAAAATCAAGAATAAGAATTTCTATTTCATAGAGTTTTTCTAAAAACTATTATGAGAAGCATTGGTGCAATGAAGGCAACCAATCAATGGAATAAAATATGTTTTTGTTAACAGTAAAAAACAATCTTTTTGAGTCTTAACCTTTCATTAGTAAAATAAGGAATACTATTCATATTTTATGGAATTATTGAAAATGATATAAAATATCATATATGAATAAAAATTCCCAAAATATAACAAAATTTAAATTATTTTATTGTCTTTAGACAAAGAATGAAGAAAGTCAAATCTTTTTTCTATGATCCCAAATTTTCCTCTTGGTTTTCTGTACGTTTCTTCCCTTATCTCCTCAATGTGGAGTTTACTATCCTCCCACATTTTCCTCAGTCAGAGATGTGGGACCCTTGTACTTTCCCCCCACCCCAATAATGTGTTTTATACACACCAATTTTAGATATTGCATAGCTAATCTATTATAAATCAAATGACCAATACAAATTTAAGCGTATGCTCATTTCCTGTTATAATTCTTTAGTCATAATCTCTTAGTGTCTGTTTCTTATTATGAAAAATTTCTGGGATCAGTAACTATATAGATGAAATTCAGAGGTCATTTAAGTAACAAAATATATTGCAAAAGACATTTATAATTTTAAAATAATTAAAGTTTGAACCTGTTCAAACATATATGTAGAAGAGATTTGAAAATTTTCCAAAAGGTCATTTTTAGTTCCTCTGAAATAACATAAGATGGTCTATCTATGTTACTTACACATAAAGCCAACCCGACTGGTACTTGATATCTCCATAGTTATTATTTATGCTTATTTGCAGGCTCTGATGTAAAGATCCAAAGTGATTTTCAGTTTGGCCAGCATAGAGAAATTCCTGAGGTGAGACCTGAGGAACTATCTGTTAGGACAGCTGGATTTTCCTCTTTTCTATGAAAGAAAAAAGTGAAGTTGACAGACCTGTAAAACGGTACATGTCGACAGCTGAAACAGAGCCAGAGCCATTTGATTTGAAATCTTTTGTGCAAGGCTATTTGTATTGTGTCTTCCTAAATCTCACTTAGCTATGTTTCAGCAAACATGAACACTAAAATCCAAGCAAGCAAATTGGCATCTCTGTTCATCATCAAAATTTGAAGCCATATTTTGGAGCAGAAAAACAGTATATTTGAACCTGTTCAAAATGTTGTCACAGTATATTCAGAGTAAAGGAT
>NW_006159745.1:687880-698844 GCF_000334495.1 Tupaia belangeri chinensis
TTATTAATGTGGAAAATATGTTGATATGAATGCCCTAACACACATTTCCACACATCTCCCTTCATCCAAATAGTCACTGATATTAATGAAAGTAATACCCGACATTCAGTTCTTCTGCCCTGAGAGATTATTATTATTATTATTATATTTGTAGAGGTTTTTGCTACAGGGCACGTGCGCTGGCCAGAAAGAGAGAGACAGAGAGACAGAAAGCAAGAAATCACCCCCAAGAGTGGATGGCCACACCACAATCCCTGCTCCTCCATTCTCCTCTTGGAATCTTGGGCATGCACGCACATACGCCCGGTGTAAGTTTAAGTTCCGAGGTCCAGGACTCGAACCGCAATCAGCTACATGGGGTTCAGCAACATAGCCATTATGCCAACTGCTGGTCCCCTGCCCAGAGAGATTAATGGCAAGTGCTTTGATTTGTGAACTGAGAAAACCAAAGTCTCAGAAAAAATGCTCAACAAAAATGCCATTACCAATGACAAAGATTCTGAGCTTTCTTAACTAGGGTAGGAAGATTAAGAAGAGAAATAAAAATAAAGATGGTGTTATTTGTCAATTTAGGTTTTTTTTTTCAAGCAGCTAATAGGAAATAGTATATTTAATGCCAAATATTAAACATCTGATACAACAAGATGCTTTTTAAATGCTTGAGTACTACACAAAAATTTTTACTACATCATCTCAAGGGGATGGATGTTTCACATCCATTTAAATAAAAATTCAAGTATCTTGGGAAATAGTGTCAAGGTAACCTGATATTTTCTTTATAGTCTGGGTCAAATATGCATTAAATGGACAATTCAAGCAAAAACCATTTGAGATCTCACCTTCTTTCGTTTTTCTCGAAGTGTCACCTTCATGGTTTTCTGTTCTGATGCTTAAATTTTCTGGGTTTAAGAGGAAAGGTGCTAACAGAATACAGGCTTTTCTGAAGTGCTTTCCCCCTCATTCTGCTGTGGCTGCTTTTGTTTCAGCAGAGTTGGCAGCTGCCTTTTAGTTCTATGATAGCTTAGGAAAACCTGCTCTGTAAGCATGTTCATTTTCTTCCCTTTAGAAAAAGCTGGCTAATCTCATGAGGTACTGCAAAGTTTAAATTGAAGTAAATAGAAAAATTGCTAAGTTGAAAAAGAAATGTTCCCAGAGCTTCTGATGAGTGGGAACACATCTGCTACACAGTAGAATATGACATCCTTCAGCTCATTGCCTGCCGAGGACGTGTGAAAGAATTATTGCTGTTTAGTATGCATCTGCTTCAGAGCACCAGCAGGTAAAGGTTTAATTACTGATCTATGTGTTACTTGACCTGTGGATTACAGAGTGGTGCCCAAGTCCCATTTTCTACTTATCCCTCCCCACCCCGTGGAAGCTGCTCTTCCAAAAGACATCTTCAGACTAACAAGCCCCGACATCTTATTGTTTGCTCATTATTTAATTTTAATTTTATTTATGTATTTTGGAGAGGATTTTGCTATAGGGTGCGTGTGCTTGCCAGAAAGACAGAGAGAGACAGAATGTGAGAAATCACCCCCCCAGGGGGGATGGCCATGCCACAATTCCTTCTCCTCCATTCTCCTCTTGGGATCTTGGGCACGCATGCACACTCACCCAGCGTGAGTTTAAGCCACTGGATCTGGGGCTCGAATGATGGGTGACCACCCCCCCCCAGGGGGGATGGCCATGCCACAATTCCTTCTCCTCCATTCTCCTCTTGGGATCTTGGGCACGCATGCACACTCACCCAGCGTGAGTTAAAGCCACTGGATCTGGGGCTCGAATGATGGTTGACCACATGGGAGTCCAGTGACATAGCCATTACGCCAACCGCTAGTCCCAGAAATTATTGTTTGAAATTAAGTTTTGAGGTCATTTGTCAAACAGCAAGAAATAATTAATACACATCCTCTGAGGCCCCATAAAACATATCATAAATAGCCATAGCTATAAAGTGTGGAAACGGATATGTGTCATTGCACATTCTGTGTGTATATCCTTGTTTTATTTACTCATAACGTAGGAAAACCCTCAGGACAAAGGATAGTTTATATTCCCCTCTAAGGATAAGAGTGTTCTTTGTTGTTCCTATCCATAAGGGCTTTCTGAGTATGTCACAACATAATTTTGACATACTAATCCAGAAAACATAGATGTAGATATAGGCACAGGCATGTATTATTTGATATACTTTTTGAGGGATTTTCAAAAAGTTCACGATAAACATGTATTATGAAAAAACTATGCATGAATTGCACAATTTTTTTTACACCAAAACATACTTTAATTCTATTTTCCATGAATTTATTTGAAGTCTCCTTGTACAATAGGAATAACTTTTAAATCCTCTTAATATTTGAAAACTAAGGTTAGAAAGACATAATACTTGTTTATGTCCAGCCTTGGACCTAGTATACATTCGATGACCTAAAAATCTCATCGTGAGAACTCATCAACAGAGTGAAATAGAATAGCTGATGAGTAATAGCATAGTTGGCCACAATGACTGAGTTTATATTCCAGAATTTAGGCTGAAAGTGGATAATAATTCTAAGCATTATTTTATTTCTCTCTCATCACCTTTCTCTACATGTTTCCTTTCTTCATTCTTCTTTATCCCTCAGATTAATGCTTTTAATAACTGCCTTAAGCTATGCTCATCATTTCTCCTGCATAATCCATTTGATATTAAATTATATTTCATCTTTGATTTAAACAGCTTATTTTAACTAGTTACTCTGAATCATAAAATCCATAAAATATTTTGTGTTTCTTTTTGGCATTATCTTTAACTGATATATATTAACATTTGTCTTTTCTAATTTTCCTGCAGTCATTTCTGCATATCTGAAAAATAAGAACTAAGTTATCTTTTCCAATTTAACTATCTCCAAATTTTGACTAATAATTACAAGTAATTATTGACAAAGCAACCAAATCTCAGATTAATGCTGACATAATAGTCTATCTTTTTTTTTTAGTTATGTAATTGAGAATATATTTTTTGACTATATAATCGGGATACCTGCCTAAATAAAATATACTTCTGGTTGAGATTTTATTTTTCCTAATTAACATAATGAGAAGGTTTCCAAGTACAACTGGAAAAAACATTTAAATTTATATGTATCGGACATGAACTAAGGTCTTAGAGTTAAATGACTTAAGCACAGTCAAGAAACAAAGCACAGTTCAAGCCTAGCATTTTAGCTTTGTATTCTATTGTTTACTCCCTCCTTTGCTTATTATCCATTCTTTATGTATTTTTCTGTCATTCTCTCCCACACTCTGTTTATTTTTAAACTATTTGTGGCTACTGTAAAGCCTTTTTGAGGACAAAAAAATGAAAAAGTATAAAGAAAGGATTACATAATACCTCTCAATATTTCACAACACATAAAGTCATTAAAATTTGGACATTAATTGGCTCCTTGCATTATATTCTTCTGTGAGATTGGCAGCCCAGGATGATAGCTAAAGTTTCTATAATAAGGATGAGATGGATGCAAAAAAGTGGGGGTAAGAATGCACCTAATAAAAATTTCATCCACTTTACATTTTGCCCTAACTTCCTAAGCACTCATTCTATTGCTGCATAAAGATTATTTTACTACAATACTGTGTTTTAAAAAATACTTTTGAAAGGGTTAAATGCAGCCTTTTGCCAGTGAGTGATTCTTGGGAATTTTAATAAGCCTGAGCTCCTGCAATTCAGCAGATAACAGTCACCAGAATTGCTGTGCATACAAAACTGCACGGTGTCATGTTTTCATGGATGCACAATTCTTGTAGAAATTGCACTTGGAATGACCCTGCTTCGCAGACAACAAAAACACAAGGTGTTGGAGGAGCCATCACAATGTTAAAATTCTCATTGGAGCCATAACCTTTGGATTTTGAAACCAACTGGACCAGAAGGATGACAGTAACTGATGGAAGACTGTTGTCATTCTCCATCAATGGTTACCTAGAAAAAGAAGAGTACCTGTGAGATCGTAGCTGAGCAGTCCACAAGCATACCAGACCACTATTTAATTCAGAGTCCTTAAATGTGTAGGTGGGGAAAGATTTTGCTTCAACATAGTACATCATACAGAGACAAAAATAGGGTCATTATGGTGCTTAGTGTCCCAATGCCCAGAGTAATTAACTCCACATGTCATGGTTGAGTGTTACAACTATGTTCAAGTGCGGTGATGAGGTGTCCAGCCCTAAAGGGTATGATTGCTTGACTTTTTTATTATAAACACAATGAAAAAGTAATAGTTTTTGCTACATGGCATTATAGTGCTTCCACTCCGGAAATGAATTTTTATGTGTTGGATCTTTTATGAATTCTATGTGATTTTTGTCCCAGGAGTATAAGAAAAACTGCTCTTTTTATACTACTAAGTGATGCAATGTGTAGCCTAAACAGATGGAAACAGCTTGACTTTAGCATAAGTGTTAGAATATGCAGTTTAAGTGTAGAAATCCACAAGGTACTACTAACAGAAAATCTTTATCACTTAAAAAGACTATCAAGTTTGCATCGATGAAGGGATTGAAGCATTGCTGCAAGGGGCTTTATTATTTTTTTAATATTTGTATATCAAATTAATAGAGAATTTTAAATGCTTATACCTCAGGAAAAATAAAACATAAAAGAACTTAAAAATTATAATAGGTATAAAGTATTTATTAAATGTCAGCCATTATTATTTTTATTAATAGTAATTAAATTTTCTTTATCCAGGCAAAAAAAAAAAAAAAAATTTTTAATATTTGTATATCAAATTAATAGAGAATTTTAAATGCTTATACCTCAGGAAAAATAAAACATAAAAGAACTTAAAAATTATAATAGGTATAAAGTATTTATTAAATGTCAGCCATTATTATTTTTATTAATAAGAAATAAATTTTTTTTTACCAGGCAAAAAAAAAAAAAAAACCTGTCGTGCATTAAGAACCCTACTCTCTTTTTTTTAGGTGACTGGGAAGACAGTGAATATTCAGACCAAACATGCTTACCAAAAGCAGCAGACCCTCTTTCAAAACAAGAGGGTCCTACTGGGAGAAACTTGCAAGGAGAAGCTATCAAGACTACCAGAGAAGCTATCGAGGGTACCTACATTGACAAGAAATGTCTCTTCATGGGTAATATCTCCATTCAAAGATGGACTCTGTCTGGCATGTGACAAAGATGAAGATGCAGAAGATCTTTGTCATACATTAGGACTACATTCCCAAGTACAATTGCTTCAAGAAGTACCACAAAAACATGTCTGTGCACCTGTTCCCCTACTTCAAGGACATCCAGCTTAGCAACCTCGTCATGATGGGAGAGTGCCAGCCCCTGAGCAAGACTATATGCTTCAAAATTCTCAAGGTCATCAAGGCCAGCACCAAGAAGCAATTCTAGAAGTTTTTAGGGTGAATGCTGGCCACTCCCCAATGAAATAGTTCTTCTCCCTACCCCAACACACACACAAAGCCTGTTAAAAACCACCAGAATGTTTAAGAGTAATTCTGAAAAGTTATCTTTCCAAAAATGATGAAAAGCTATTTGATGATGACGATGCGGATAGTAATGTCTTTGTCTTGACTGATATCCATGGTATTCCCTCTGGAAAATATAAATGTAATACACTGTAAAGTTATACATGATTCAATGTAATATAAACAAGATTATGATAATAATTAATTCATTAATTTTAAAAAGTTATCTTTCCACAAAATATAAGTCTTAAAATAGTTGCCAACTAATCATTTCTTTCTTTTTTTTTTTTTTTTTGGAGAGGTTTTCGCTATAGGGCACGTGCGCTCGCCAGACAGAGAGAGAGAGAGACATAGAGACAGAAAGCGAGAAATCACCCCCCGGGGGATGGTCACGCTGCAATCCCTTCTCCTCCATTCTCCTCTCAGGATCTTAGGCACGCATGCACATGCGCCCGACGTGAGTTTTAAGCCATCAGGTCCAGGACGCGAACTGCGATCAACTACGTGGGAGTCCAGCGACATAGCCATTACGCTAACTGCTGGTTCTCCCAACTAATCATTTCTAATCTTTGGAATTATGTCTTGTATAATGTAATTATCTTCATGTTTATCCCTTATACTTTTCTTAATAAGAAACAACTAAAAAAGGCAAAATTCATGTGATTTTGTTTTTCCAATTGTCAGAGAACATGTGAGCTCACCAGAGAAGAGAAGGAGAGAGAGAGAGAGGACAGAGAGAGAGAGAGAGAGAGAGAGGGAATGCCCTCCCCATTAGGGTATAGTCATGCTGTAATCCTCTTCCCTTCACTTCTTGATCATTTCAGTATTTTGACATGCATGCACATGTGCCCAGCACGTTTCTCAAGCTGTCGGGAATGAGACACAAACCTCAGACTTTCCATACAGAATACCTAGCTGCTGGGCTGCAGGACTGACCCTCATAAGAATTCTTAAATGAAGTTTTAAAAGGCTACTATTGGGGGCCAGCAGGAAGTATAGAGGCTACTGTGCTAAACTCCCACATGATCAACCATGGTTCAAGTCCTAGACTCAGTGGCTTGAAAATCACTGTGGGCACTTGTGTGCAAACCCAAAATCTCAGGAGGAAAATAGGGGAGAAAGGATTGTGGCATGTGCTTCCCCTCTGAAGGTGATTTCTCACTCTCCCTCTCACTGTCTCTCTCTGTGTGTCTCTCCAGTGAATGCATATGTCTTATGGCAATAAATAAAAAAAAAATGCATGTTTAAAAATGAATTATCAGGAGACCAGCAGTTAACATAATGGCTATGTCACTGGACTCCCATTTAGTCGACCGCGGTTTGCATCCCAGACCTGGTGGCTTAAACTCACACCGGGCGCGTGTGCGTGCGTGCCCAAGATCCTGAGAGGAGAATGGAGGAGAAGGGATTGTGGCACGGCCATCCTCCCTGGGGGGGGGGGGTGATTTCTTGCTTTCTGTCCCTCTGTCTCTCTCTGTCTGTCTGGCGAGTGCACGTGCCCTATAGCAAAAACCTCTTAAAAATAAAAAAGAATTATCAGCAATACCCAGAGGATTGTCTAATAGTAAACCTGTAAAGTTTTTAGGTTCAACGTTGGTTCTATTGTCTTCATATTCTATGCCTCTTTCCATCTTTTATCTCTTCTGTTTTTGTCGCCTTTTTTCTTTACTTACTCCCTCATCAGTCCCCCGCATTTAGAGTTACTGGGCTTCTTTTAATAGTTCATGTCCACAGGAAAGACATTTGATAAATGAATAGATTTTTAAGTGTTCATAATTTAATATATGGCCCTTAAAAGATTATTTACATTTTTTAAAAAGTATTTGAAGAAACAGAAGATGTTTAACCTATAGGAGTGACTCATTAATCACTATCATCAGTGACAGGTGAATGGATGCCCTTTCTACACTTTTCAAATCACAACATTCAAATCAACTGCTATTTCACAGTGTGTAAGGATGACTCTTATACTAATGCTATCATCATAATGTAAATCAGGTACATTTCAATGATAGTTTTTATTCTTTAAGTCTATTTATTCTTTCAGAGTATCATTTTAAATGCAATCATTAGTTTGAAAGAGTCCATACTTTTTTTTTTTTTTGGAGAGATTTTCACTGTAGGGCGCGTGCGGTCGCCAGACAGACAGAGAGAGACATAGAGACAGAAAGCGAGAAATCACCCCCCAGGGGGGATGGTCACGCCGCAATCCCTTCTCCTCCATTCTCCTCTCGGGATCTTGGGCATGCACGCACACGCGCCTGGCGTGAGTTTTAAGCCACCGGGTCCGGGACACGAACCGCGGTCGACTACGTGGGAATGCAGCAACAGAGCCATTACGCTAACTGCTGGTTCCCAAAGAGTCCATAATTTTTTGCAGGACCCTATCTTAGAACTGGAGAACAGTTGTAAGTCAGTGGAAAGCTCCATCTGATTTCAAAAGCTTATTGAAATTTATTTACTGTTATTAGTTATGCATTTCATATTGCATGAGGATTTGGCTTCATAATTTAATGAGGCCATGCCATAAAATTGGGTCAGGTTAGCAATGTCAAAAAATTCATAATTATTCATTTATTTAGACATCTTATTTCAAATGAGTTATTGTTCATTCAGATTTAAGAATAGTAAAATTTCAACATAGTAATTTAAACAGAAACATTATTCCTCAGAGAATTTCTCTCTTGTGATTATTAGCTATCACATCAAGAGATGAAAGGTAAGTGGAAGGGTAGATGATACCAGGTAGGGTATCTCTGAGTATAAGCAAATCCTTTAAAACTATGAAATATGATATAAACCACAGACAAAATGTTTCATATCCACTGCTTTTAATTCTGAGTCAATCATTTAGAGCAACCATATTGAAATAAAATTATCTATCTCATGATATATATAACCTACCCACAGGACATTCTGTGCTAGAATCATGACATTACCAGTAGAATAAAAACTGACTGTATGGTAACAGTAAGCCTTCCTCTCTATTGAAGACTATAGTTAATAAACTATTTTAATCAGTACTTTGTTTATAGTTTCTTATGCCAATAGCTCATCTATTGATTAAAGTATTACCAGTCATATAACAAAGAATGTATATAATAATGAGCTCTAATGCTCAGAGCTGGGTAATGGGTACATAGATAATGGGAAAGTAATGTAAGAGAAGTGTTTTAGTCTGTTCTCTGATACTAATAACAAGATACGAAAGATTGGGTAATCTATTGGGTTATTGAAAAAGTCCTGCCATATTTTTCTATGGTTTTCTATGCAAACATGTGTCATGACTTTTCTAACAACCAAATATAAATAATAATGGTTTATTCTCCTCATGGTTTTGGACTTCCAAGACCGAGGAGCCTGATCTGATGAGGGCATTGCTAGTGGAGGGTCTGGGCAAAGTCCCAAGGCAGTGCAGGGCATATCACATTGTGAGAGGGCAAGAAGTCATGTGTCTGCGTCTGCTCTGATCTCTCTCCCTCTTACGAAGCCATCAGAATTAAGTCATGGGGTCTTCATCTTGAGGGCATCACCTAAACCTAACTACTCTGAAAAGCTTCACCTCTTAATATTATAATTGGATTAAGTGTCCACGCTCTTAATACCATTACAATGGCAGTTCATTTTCCAGCACATGAACTTTTTTTTTTTTTTGAGAGGTTTTTGCTATAGGGCGCGTGCGCTCGCCAGACAGACAGAGAGAGACAGAGAGATAGAAAGCAGGAAATCACCCCCCAGGGGGGATGGCCACTCCGCAATCCCTTCTCCTCCATTCTCTTCTCGGAATCTTGGCCATGCCCACACATGCGCCCGGCGTGAGTTTAAGCCACCGGGTCCGGGACTCGAACCGCGGTCGACTACATAGGAGTCCAGTGACGTAGCCATTATGCTGCTGGTCCCCAGCACATGAACTTTTGAGGACACATTTAAACCATAGTAAGAGGCATAAAGGTCAATTGAATTTTAGATTATACTTGAGTCCTACAATATCAAAGAAGAGCTCAGCCCAGACACAAAAAACGGCCAATGGACCATTTTAAAAGACTTTTGGCTTCTTACCAAATTGCATAGAAATTTTGAATTTTTAGATGAGTATATTACATTTATGATTTACTAAAATGATAAATAGAATAAGACGTAAACTTTTAACAATTGTATATATTTTTAGAGGTTTTTGCTACAGGATGCATGTGCTCTCCAGAAAGACAGAGAGAGATAGAGAGATAGAAAGCGAGAAATCTCCCCCCGTGGGGATGGCCATGCAGCAATCCCTTCTCCTCCATTCTCCTCTCGGGATCTTGGGCACGCACGCACACGCGCCCGGCGTGAGATTTAAGCCACCGGGTCCCAGACGCGAACCGCGGTCGACTACGTGGGAGTCCAGCGACATAGCCATTACGCTAACTGCTGGTTCCCAAGACGTAAACTTTTAACAATTGTATATTTTTTTAGAGGTTTTTGCTACAGGATGCATGTGCTCTCCAGAAAGACAGAGAGAGATAGAGAGATAGAAAGCGAGGAATCTCCCCCCGTGGGGATGGCCATGCAGCAATCCCTTCTCCTCCATTCTCCTCTCGGGATCTTGGGCACGCACGCACACGCGCCCGGCGTGAGATTTAAGCCACCGGGTCCCAGACGCGAACCGCGGTCGACTACGTGGGAGTCCAGCGACATAGTCATTATGCCAACTTCTGGTCCCAACAATTGTATATTGTTTTAAATCCATATGATTCTATTCATCCCAGTTCATTCCACGTTTGAGAATTTTTTGGTTTATTCTTTATTTCTTCCATGAGACACAGAGAGCAGAGATACTCCCAGCAGGACCTTCATGCTATGAACTGCCCCACCACCTTGGCTAGCCCAGATCATGGTGATGTATGTGCCCGGTGTGCTCAGGGAAGTTCTTGGACCCAAAGCCAGGATCTTTCCCCTGTAGATTGGGTTGCACTACCACTGTGCCACTTGGTTTTGAAGACTTTTTTTACCATAATTTTTGATTATTTGAGATCTCTTCCTTTAATTTCTAATTAACTGAAGGGTGTGTCTATCTGAAAAGCAAATTAAAAACAGAAAATAAAAATTTCATTCTTTATCATATTTCTAACCACTGTTAAGTTAGATATTTTTAGTAGCTAGAGTTTCCAGGATGGAAATATTGGTGTTTTAAAATCAGACATCTCAGTGGTATGAAAACATGTGTATAGGTATTACTCTAAACCTCTACTAAACTATTTCAGACAGTTCACAAAATAGTATTTTTATATATCCATATATTTTTGGTTACAGATTATATCAATTTCATCTTTAATGACTGCTACTAGCAAAAGACTCAGAATGGGCTACTGTATTGACACATTTCAAGGCAATTTCTTCTCCTTGGGTGTTCGGAGGAAATATGTTACCTAGACTTACACATTACTTCTCATTGGCCAATATATTCTAAGTTATGGATCTATATTTCATTTTACTGCTCTTTC
>NW_006159745.1:698869-731222 GCF_000334495.1 Tupaia belangeri chinensis
CAGAATAATACAAAACTAAAGCTATTATTTCTTTTTTTTTTTTTTTTGCCAGATTTGGTGGTGGAGGGGTGGAGAAAAATTGGGTAATGTTGTTATACCATCCAGTGTACATCATACATTCCTTATAAGTAAGATTCTTTTGGAATGTCTTCTCAATGAATCATCATTGTAGTTTTATTAACTATTTGCAATATACAGGTATATTTTCTTATAAGGTATTATGTAAATACAGGTTGAACATTCCTAATTCAAAAATGTAAAATTCGAAAGGCTCCAAAATTTGAACCATTTGAGCACATATGTGACACAAGTGAAAAACTCCACACCTGACCTCATGTGATGGGTCATTATAATTAAAGCACTGTAATACCCCCTGGCCAACAGGTAGCCAGATGGTTGGAACGCTGGACTCTCACGTGGCCAACTGTGATTTGAGTCCCAAACTTAGCATCTTGATTTCTCACTTTACCTTTCTCTCTCTCTCAGCCTCTCTCTGGTAAAATTAAGGAATAAAATATAATAACAAATAAAATTAAATACATAAATATTGAAAAATATACACTGCAATACAAAAACATTGTTCAGTAATACCTTTAGTCTATCTGCATGAGTCATATATGGTATGTAAATGAGTTTTGTGCTTAGTCTTTGATCCCATTCTTAAGTTATCTCATCATGTATATGCAAATATTCCAATTTTTTTTTTAATGGAAACTTAAAACATTTCTGGTCCCAAGCATTTGGATATGGGCACTCTATCTATAATACAAATTAATTTTGTGTAATTGAGAGGTTGCAAAGTTCATTGACATATTAATATCTTATACATATCATAATAAAATAAGTTGACCAACAGAGTTTCTATATGTCTAAATATCATCTAATTTCTTCTAGTGTGTATAAAAAAAACTCCGCAGATTTCAAAAGTTCCTAATAACTGAGCTATGTGTTAAAAATAATATTTAGGAGAATGTTTCATTTATGAGGAACAAATCTATTTAGAGTTTGCTTAAATGCACAAGAACTCCATTTTTTTAAACCAGTCAGATTATTGGATTTACATAAGAATTGATTACTTGAGTCTCACAGTCTGCCTTGAACATCCATTATATGCATTAATTAAATCTGCATCTAACATAAGCTGTATACCAATAGCTGACCACATATTCAGTCTTTGGTACATTAAAAATAAAAATCTAATCTGAATATGAACTTCTCCCCCATAAATACCTTTGGCTTGCCTTGGCATTTATGCAGCGGCAGGAGACCATTATCCAGTGACACATTCTATCCCACTGACATTATCACTCAAAGATGGTCGATTTCATTTTGAGGAAGGTCCCAAAGAGCTACAGACAAGTTACAATCAATCACATGGCCACAATTGCTAGCCGAGTAATATTATACTCAAAAAGAAAAATAAGGAGAACACACTATGCATATTTAAAATTCATATTTGGCCCACAAAGAACTGACAAATGATAGCATGTTGTCGCATTCACAAAATCTTTATGGCTAAGCCGTACCCACTTTCCCCCAACATATATAAGTACCAAAATGAGAGTAAATGCTTTGCTGTGTGAATGTACAGCACAGCCAGCCAGGTGCTGTGGCAAAGATTCCAGTGAAAGTGTATGTCAGATAGTATATGAGTGGAAATGAGTGGGAGGTTTTGAACTTAGTCAACTTAAGTGTATAGATCAGACATGGCTTATGGAACCAAAACTGAGAATGGAAACTTAAAACATTTCTGGTCCCAAGCATTTGGATATGGGCACTCTATCTATAATACAAATTAATTTTGTGTAATTGAGAGGTTGCAAAGTTCATTGACATATTAATATCTTATACATATCATAATAAAATAAGTTGACCAACAGAGTTTCTATATGTCTAAATATCATCTAATTTCTTCTAGTGTGTATAAAAAAAACTCCGCAGATTTCAAAAGTTCCTAATAACTGAGCTATGTGTTAAAAATAATATTTAGGAGAATGTTTCATTTATGAGGAACAAATCTATTTAGAGTTTGCTTAAATGCACAAGAACTCCATTTTTTTAAACCAGTCAGATTATTGGATTTACATAAGAATTGATTACTTGAGTCTCACAGTCTGCCTTGAACATCCATTATATGCATTAATTAAATCTGCATCTAACATAAGCTGTATACCAATAGCTGACCACATATTCAGTCTTTGGTACATTAAAAATAAAAATCTAATCTGAATATGAACTTCTCCCCCATAAATACCTTTGGCTTGCCTTGGCATTTATGCAGCGGCAGGAGACCATTATCCAGTGACACATTCTATCCCACTGACATTATCACTCAAAGATGGTCGATTTCATTTTGAGGAAGGTCCCAAAGAGCTACAGACAAGTTACAATCAATCACATGGCCACAATTGCTAGCCGAGTAATATTATACTCAAAAAGAAAAATAAGGAGAACACACTATGCATATTTAAAATTCATATTTGGCCCACAAAGAACTGACAAATGATAGCATGTTGTCGCATTCACAAAATCTTTATGGCTAAGCCGTACCCACTTTCCCCCAACATATATAAGTACCAAAATGAGAGTAAATGCTTTGCTGTGTGAATGTACAGCACAGCCAGCCAGGTGCTGTGGCAAAGATTCCAGTGAAAGTGTATGTCAGATAGTATATGAGTGGAAATGAGTGGGAGGTTTTGAACTTAGTCAACTTAAGTGTATAGATCAGACATGGCTTATGGAACCAAAACTGAGTGTCAATGATACAACTTTATTCAATGACCAAAGAACGAAGAATCAGGAGATGAACTAGCAAATCAACTCCTTGGTAGTCAAGGTGGGGATTTAGGATATAATAAATAGGGTAATGAGGGCGAGGAGGTAGGGCAATAAATAGGAGTACTATTCAAAATGCTTTCTGGAAAAAATGTAAGAAGTACTTGGAATCCAAAATTGGCCTTCTTTTTGTCCTGGGCTCTTCTAGTGGTTACATGGAAGACTGTAAACTGATAGGCACTAGTAGGTGTATCATTTTTATGCTAATGTCATTATGAGGTTTGAGGTCTTTCCAAGGTCATTACAGTGACCATCTTTCCTTTGGACCAGTTGAGCTCATTCTTGGGGAAAGGGGTGTTATGTTATACATAAGCATGGATTCTGTTACTTAAACACAGAGTTATATAGGGAATAGGGTATGGTATAAACAGGGGTGAAATGTTGGGTGAGAGAAAGAGAGGTTAACCATTATTCTAATTCAGGAAAGCTGAAATCGATGCAGTTCTGTCTAATACAAATGTACAGACACGTGAGGCTTCCAGACACCACACAGTCAAATGTTCATACTACCACTTTCTTCTGAGAGGTAGGCTGAAATAAGTTAGACTAAGGTGAACATTTTCACTGAAATAAATAAAATCAGCAAGTGAGTTCAACTGACAAAAATATGGAGGCATTTATTACCCCCCAAAAAAGTAATAATAAAATTAATTGAACACTGAAAAGAATAAAGAGGGAAATAAAAGGTCAAGTTCCAATTCATTTCGGTATCCGTTCTTTTTTTTTTTTCCACGAGAGTTTCTTTTTAAATAATTATTTATTTATTAAATTCCTTTTATTATTATTATTATTTTGATGTGACCAGAGAGAGAGAAAAAGAGAACACAAGACATCAGGTCTGAGACACAAACCATGGTTGGCCATGTGGGAATCCAACACCTTTTACTACCATGACACCTGCTGGGCCCTTGAGAAACTTTTACTCTCTGGTACATGCCCTTGCTGGAGAGACAGAAAGACAGAAAGTGAGAAATCACCTCCAGGCGAGAATGACCATACTACAATCCCTTCTCTGCCATTCTCCTCCTGGGATCTTAAGCATGCATGCAAATGTGCCCACATGAGTTTTAAGTCTCTAAGTCTGGAATTCAAACTGTGGTCAGCCATGTGGGAGTCCAGTGACACAACCATCACACAATCTGCTGGTCCTGGTATCTGTTCTTCTATAATACAGATGACACACAAATGCAGAAAATAGCTAAGTATTTTATAAAATTTAATTTATGTTATATGTTCTGCTCTAAAAACTTGTATTTTTTCATTTCAGAAATCAAGGAGATATTAAACATTGGTAAATATTTATTTAAATTGTCATTTTAGTTTTGGGGAAAGATTCTATAACACCACATTTCATTTACTTTACTCTCAAATTTGCTATAACTATTATCTAACTGATTTCTCAGTAGGAGAAATTTAAGCTAATTCTACTGTTTGACTACTGTATATTAATAAGGGTTTATATAAGGATTACATTTAAAATTGATGGAGACATAAATAGTTCTGTATTAGAGGAATTACTGATTAGCTTTTTTAAAAATAGTGATATTCTCCTTTCACAGTATAAGCAATAATAAATTGTACATGAAACAAATATTAAAAACAAACAAAAAACACAACTAGAAGTAGAATAATAAACATGATTTTAAAAAAGACTCCTGTGGGGGCTAGCAGATGGTGTTAAATCCTACATGGCTGGATGTGTGGTTCTAGTCCCAGATTTGATGGTTTGAAAATCATGCCAGGCATGTATGCTTGCATACCCAAAATCCCCAGAGGAAAGGGTATAGGAAAGATTGTAGTTTGGCTATCCCCCTGAGGGGTGATTGCTCACTTTTCTTCTTTCTGTGGTGAGTGCACATGCCCTATAGTAAATAAAAGACAAAAAGAAAAAACTCAAAACTATTATGTAATTGTAAAGTTTTTTGAAGCAGGTTCAAAGCCTAAAACCTGAAAACGATAAGCCTGGATACATGAGCTTTATTCCCGCATTGTGCTTTTTACTACATCTTTATAATGAGTTTTAATACATGCAAGTCAAATTCTTCCCCATTAGCTTCCATTTTCAAAACTTTTATTCTTCTCAGACATTTATTCTTCTAAATAAACCTTAGAATCATTTGGATGATCTGTTTTTCACTAGCTTTAAACAAGCCCATTGGGATTTAGGTTGGTAATGCATCAAGTTTATGGAAGTTGGTTGAAACAGAATTGTCACCTTTGCAGGATGGAAACTTCTAGCCTGTAAATTGTCTTTGCCTTTGCAAGTAAATATGCTTTATTAATAACATTTAAAAAGCATTAATATGCAAATATATAAAGCACTGGCTAATAATTTAAATACAGCTTTTTGGGATAATATAATAAATTGTCAAGGCTTTACAATATGCATATGGTCCTTAGTGCTTTATATCCCCGGAGTTGGAAACCATTATTGACATTGACTCAGAGGGGAATTTGTTCTTGTTCGGTGAATTGTACTTTATCTGGGGATGTGAGGGTGGAAGTCCAGAGTTCTTGTGTACCTTTGTTCAGAGGCCTGACCTTGAGGGATTTTGCTTCTTTAGAAAATTGTCTTTATTCAGCACATGTCAGGTTTGAATTTTCACACAAATTAAAGTATGCCTTTCCAAATATAGAAGTTAATCATTTTATTTCTACTTATGTATCATCTATTTATCTATCATGTATCCATTTCTATATTGGAAAATTAAGGGAAAAATCATTACCATGTATAAATCACATTCAATTTTATCAATTTATATAACTTTTCAGTAAACAAGAATTCACATCAATACCACTTCCCATAGTTCAAACAATGCAAATGAATACAACGTTGTAATATTTCTTTCATAATCTGCCTTCTTCTACAGAATGAAAGGTTATCATTATTAACTGATTTGAAATTATGGTTTAAGGTGATAATGTTCTAACTAATTTATTTTCAGAACAAAGTAATTTTCTACTCATTGTTATAAAGTTTTATGTTTGCCATATTTGTATTTTTTCCATGATTAGGCAGAAAGATTAATTCAAAACCTGTTTTAACTGCTTTTCATTAAACCATAACTGAGTTTCATTGGGCTGATTTTGGTAATTTTCCAATCTAAGTGTGTTTTAGGCTGGTGCCAAGACTAATTCAATTGCTTCTCTTCTAGATTCATAGGTTTCATAAAAAGTTCATTTTATGTTAGCTTAGGGCTTTTCTGCCTAGTGAGGATTATAACATTTGTCACAAGGGTGCCAAGATTTATTATAAGAAAAAAGAAAATAATTCCTAAATTTTACAATTGAAACCACTATATTTAGAATGCCTAATAATGACACTTAAGAGACAATGTTTGAACGTTTGTATGTTAATTAGCCAATTTGTTGTTGCTTTTCTTAATTGTGAAAGGTGATTTTAGCACAGAGTTCTGTGCTGTGAGTTATAGAACATTAAGACCTTAACTTTTATTGGTACTGCTTTCAGTGGAATTGGGACATTTTCTTCTGCACAAGTGCTGTCACATCACAGAAGGCACGAAACTAATCATGCTCTTTATTTATTGGAGGGTATCTTTCACAGAATAGATATAGGAGATAGCGAGACGTATTCCTTTCCTAATGTGTTTCATTGTTTGCAAGGAATCCTGACTGTATTGCTATTATCATTCTAGTCACATCATAGAGAGAGCTCAGAATTTTAATAACTGCCCTATTCAGTGAATTATAGTCCTTTGATGTAGCAATTTGACAGTATTGTGATTAGCCAGCAAGGGCTACTCCATCCCCTTGGTGTTCTAATAAGGCTTCTCTATCCAGGCCTGTAGGCATCTTGGATGCTGTACAAAGAGGTAACTGAAATGATGAAGTGTTGTATATTATTTATAGCCTCAATTTGCTGAACTAGCTTGTTTTGTGTTGGTTTTGAGTGAAGGGAAAGTTCAGGCAACTCTAAATGATTTCCATTTGTGTCCTCTGGGTATGGTGCTCAGTTCACTGCACCCTCTAATTTAAAAGATGGCTTTACTTCTCAGATGAAAGTGATTGTACCAGAACCTGGCTTGAGCCAGCTGCAGAACTAAATGAAGATTTGAAAAAGCTAGCGCATGGCCCTAAATGCTTTAACATACTACCAGGGAGTAACTTTGGCAAGAGGAAGGCCTACAATTTTATTAGTCATTTCAACTTTATCAAAAACAACTGCTATTTTTATTACTCTAAGAGAATTAGTAAAATTTATTTTAAATCCTTCTGCAAGTGAACTTTAAATGTGGCTCTAGTCTAATGGTAACATGATCTTTTTATTACAATTGGAATAGACACGAGAATGTCTTTTATTTCCCTCTCTGTATTCATCCATTCATCCATCAGCATTTTATCCATCTATCCATCTATTAATCCCTCCATTTATCTAACCAATCAATGTTAATTGAATACCTACTAGAAGTCATTTACCTATCTGTATAATATTGGGTCATTGGCAAAGTCATAACACATTTTTGCATAGAAAAGCATAGGAAAATGCATCATGACTTTCTTGACAACCTAATATTTAGTGTGTATTATGTGACAGCCAATATGCCCAGTACTGCCAATACAGGTTAAATACAATCCAATTTCACTCCTGAAAGCAGAAGTTGAATCACATCTAACAGGCCATTACAAGACACTGTGGTCAGTAGCATGGCAGTAGTATGGCTAGTGTGCATACAGGGAGGACATCTTTTTAAGCCAGGAAGATGTGACATAGGAACAGATTTATGCCAGAGGTTACTGCTGAGTTTAGATGGAGGAGTAAGTAGATAGCCAAGTGGACATAGGGGAAAGTGCTCCTTGCAGAGGGAAGAGCTCTGCTCTGTGTTAATAGAAGAGTGTTCAAGATAGGGATTTGCTCTTTGGGAAGCCACAGTAGTGGGGAAAGCAGAAAAAAATATACAACCAATACACCCAACAGGTGAAGTGCTTTCTAGAATTATGTACAAGTGCTGTGAGAATATTTCACCACCTGTATGATATTCAGTTGATATTTTTGTATAAAAAGGAAACAAAAAGATACTCCTAATACTGCCATTTTGTTTCTAATGACCCATTCTCAATATATGGTTAGGTAAACGTACTCTAATTGCAAAAGGAAGAAGGCAATCTGGAATTCATGTGGTCTTTCAGTAAATATACATTAATGATGAGGTGATCATTACAAAAGTGATAATGCAATACCTCAATGGAAGCTTCTGTGACAAATCTTCTATATACATATATACATTTTAATGTTACCAGAGGGCACATGCAGAGAAAGACAAAGAGAAGGGGTGGATGAGTGAGGAAACATTCCTCATGGGAAACAGTTACATTTCAATCCCTTCTCCATCCATCTGTGTCTTCCAGAAGAGAAGTCAAGCCATCTTTTAAGTTATAGGGTGTAGAAAACTGAACACCACACCCAGAGGACACAAATGAAAATCATTTAGAAGTGCCTGCACTTTCGTTTCAGTTAAAACCAAACTAAACACAAGCAGCCTGGTCAGAGACTGGAACCACATAGTCAGCCATGTGGGATCCAGCTGTTTAACTACCACACCACGGCTGACCCTCATCGTCTTATTATTCCTTATAGTAACTGTATGAGGCTGGATCTAATAAATTCCAGTTTCACAGATTAGGACTCTGGATCTTGGATCTGCATGCTAGATCCACCCTAGTTTTCCTTCCTTCCAGAGCTCTGGTTAAATAACGTGATAGATAGTCTTCCTGGGGCTGGTAACTGTGGTAGGTTCTAGAGTTGTGAGTGATACAATTCAGAGAGACTATAGTCTAAAATTTGTGAGTAAGCTGTCCATTTTTATGAGTATGTAGAGATAAGGAACTCACCCTTTGAGGTTTGCAAAAAAAAAAAATGATAATTAGAAAGGTTGATAAGAGAAAACACACAAAGATTTATTTGAGAATCATACAGGGTATGGGTCAAGGGAAAGTCAATTGATCCCACAGGACAGAACTTTACAGTTAAGAAAACAGGAGGGACAGAAATGCAAAGAATCCTGGCTTTCTGAGTCAGAACTTTAATCTTCCTGTTTTAAGAAAGGTAAGGGGATATCCTTAGTAAAAACTGCTTGCATCTGCTGCTAACCTCGCCAATGTAAAGAGATGTAAATTTCTTTCACAAAGGTTATCATGGCTCCTAACAAGTGTTTAATCAATTTGGTAAATAGTGACTACCCATATTTCAGAATGTTTTACTCTGCAGTTGGATGATACCTATCATGAATGTGTTTGCCTTTGGTGGTGCTGAAGAATAATTCCTTTTGTGTCCTCAGTATTCTTAAGTCTAGGACAGCACTTTTCTCTGTAATCCTCTAGAGCCAGGAATCACAGGGAAATCACTGAGTTTGCAAATAAAATTAGTAGCCACGATCAGCTCTTGTCTTTGCACTACCTGTGGTTAATGGTTTGAGGCTGATATCCAGAATAGTGGAATATATTTTATTAGCGTACTTGGTGACCCACTGGAGTAAGACCAATAAAATAACAGTAAATATTATTTTCTTGTGTTTGGGGTATGTGCTAGACTAATATGTCTTAATACATCTGACCTCATAATGGCAAAGGTGCTACTGTCACATTTTTACTACACTGAGAGTTTTAGCAGATAGATGCTATTTAGTATAAAATGTTGTGCTTCTCTACTGAGTATAATAGAGGATTTCATACTTAGTTCTACAGCTGTTTCAACTTTCAGAAGAACAGCAACATAACTACAGATGTGCTGCTTCTATTAAAGATTGTCTGTTAAGACTTACCTTGTATCATAAATTTTGTAAGTGCTTGCCTAAGGAAATCGTGGTATCATCTCAGATATTACAGAAAGAAGAGTACTGGCACCAGGCTTGACCTTGCCCATTGTTCTTCCTGTCTATGTCTCCAACTTCAAGTGGATACACCTGACCTTTCCAATCCATTTTTCAGATCTTTTAGCTTCTTTCATTATTTTCCATTTCTTAGTTTCTTCATTCTGTATTTTATATAATTCTATTAGATTGTTCCTTCCACACATTTTAATTGTCTCATTTATATCTTATTTGCTTTCTAACTCTGTACTGATTTTTAAATTTAATTATTATGTTTTTCTCCTATGGAACATTATCTTTGGTTCTTATTCAAATCATTTTTATAATCTCTTTTCCCTTGTAGACTTGTTATTCTTTCCTTTTTCTTTAAACATAATGAATGTATTTGTTTAATACTTTGCCTGTTAATTCTAAATTGTGAAACTTTCTCTTGTTTCTAGCTTACAATGATACTTGGATCCCATGCACATTTTTTGTCATTTTTGGCTGGGGAAGCATGTTCCTCAGCATTTTATGTCACAGAGATTTTTAGGAAATGCCTAATTTTATTTCTTAAGATACATGATGGGGTGCCAGCAGGTGGCATAGTAGTTAAAGCACTGGACTTCCACATGGCTGATCACAGTTTGAGTCCTGGATGTGATGGCTTGAAAATCACGCCAGATGCGTGTGCATGCATGCCCAAAATCCCAGGAGGAGAAGGGGTTATGACTTAGCCATAACCTCCTAGGAAGTTGATTTCTCACTTTCTCTTTTATTGTCTCTCTCTGTATCTCTATAGTGAGCACATGAGCCCTATGGCAAAAATCTTAAAAAAGGTGGGGACAGGGACAGCAAGTGGTGTAGTGTTTAAGGTGCTAGACACTACTACATAGCCAACCATGGTTTGAGTTCCAGACCTGGTGGCTTGTTTTCTCACTTTCTCTCTCTCTCTCTTTCTCTGGTCAAATTAAAATAAATGAGTGAATAAATAAAATTAAATTAAAAAAAGATTAATTGTGGGTACTTGGCCATTTGTTTTTAGTAGACAAGTACTTTGAATTCTTTAAGAAAATTAAAGTAAGTGCATCTTCTTAGCCCTCTGATTATTTGCACAATGCTTAATAGCTAGAAGTAAAGACTTAGATCCACTAATTGTTTTTTTATTCAGATATCCATTCAATAGCTTCTTCTGAAAATATTTATTTTACAGCTTAACACTTATAAAGCTTCTTGAAACAGAGTGGTGAGCATGTTGCTTCATTTAATAACCAAATTAAATGATTATCCATCAGAATTTTTAAAGAATTATTTAATTTAACTTTATTCATTGTCATTATTTTTATTATTTTGAAGCTGACCAGAGAGAGAAGGAAAGTGAAAAGGCAAATTGCCAGGTCTGGGACTCAAACTGTGGTCAGCCAGGTGGAAGTCTAGCTGCCTTAACCACCATGACACCTGCTGGTCCCCATCAGATATTTTTAACAATCTGAATTCATTCAGGCAACAATGGAATTTGAGCAGAGACATACTGAAGTCAGGTCTCTAAGGTGAGTCAAAAGAGTCCATCTGCATGAAGAACTCATTCTGAAATTAAATGAATTTTGAAAGGTGAGGATCAGAGTGTAATTGTGACCAGGAAGGGGCCCCTAAATGGAGTGTTTTGAATGTATTTCATAGAAATAAATTTTGAGAGGTCAGCAGGTGGCATAGTAGTTAAGGTTCTAGACTCCCACATGGCCAACGATGGTTGAAGTCCTGATCCAAGAGACTTGAAACTCATGCTGGGTGTGTGTATGTGTGTGCCTTGAATTCCAGGAGAATGGAGGAGACAGGATTATGATATAGTCATCTCACATGTGGATTGATTTCTTGCTTTCTTTCTGTCTCTGCCTCTATGTCTCTCTCTCTCTCTCCCTCTCACCAGCAAGCATACATGCTCTATAGCAAAAATCTCTCTCTCTAAAAAAAAAAAAAGAAAAAGATTTTGATGCTTTTATTGATTTGGCTGATTATAAAACACATCTCTCTTGTGAAGCATGTTTTAAGCAACATGTCAGTGATTTGTTTATAAATCTTTTACAATATGGCCTAGAGTTGGGTGAAAACGTGACTTTGCAAAGTGGGGTTTAATGTCTTCCACAAGGGGCCCGGAGTCTAGCGATAATAAAATGTAAAATCAGGAAGCAGTAATTAAGGAAGACTAAGATAATACGTAATCTATCTGGATGTATATAGTATACACATAACAGCTGTTTTTTTTTTTTTTTTTTTTTTTTTTTTTTTTTTTTTTTTTTTTTGCTATAGGGCGTGTGCGCTCGCCAGACAGAGAGAGAAAGACAGAAAGCGAGAAATCACCCCCCAGGGGGGATGGCAACGCCGCAATTCCTTCTCCTCCATTCTCCACTCACTTGGGATCTTGGGCACGCATGCACACGCGCCCGGCCTGAGTTTTAAGCCACCAGGTCCGGGACACGCACCGCGGTCGACTACATGGGAGTCCAGCGAAGTAGCCATTATGCTAACTGCTGGTCCCAACAGCTGCTTTTTAAAGTTTATTTTTTTCCATGAGTGACAGAGAGAATATAAAAGAGAGAGAGCACCCCAACATACCCCTGGTCTCAGCCAGCTCCATCTCATATGGCTTCCCCTAATAGGGTATTGCATTTTATTACTGTGCTGCTTTTGACCCCCCCATACATTTTTTGAACTACATAGTTAATTCTCTTTTAAGTAGGAACAGACTTTTATGATTTTCTAATTAAAATACCTTATGATAAAAATGATAATCAAAGATATTAAATTATTTCCTTTGAGCAAGAAAAAGCCATGACCCAGATTTTCAGAATTCTGTCCTCATAGCTGCTCTAACACTTCATTTTGCCTAATTTTTTTAAGTTAAAACCTGCATGTTAGTTAAATAAAAAGGGGAGGAATCAACAAACATTGTCTTGATATCAAATAATTCGTAAGATGCTTGTATGAGCACAGAGAATCATCCACATTCTTCATTCTGAACTCATTTTGCTCATAAATACACTTGTCAATAGTCCCCAAAATTTATTTTACTACATGTCCAAAGTTCTCAAAGCCACACTTAGTGCTGTCACATCACAGTTCCAGATTTAACTACATAACCCCAGACACCACTGTTTGAAATGAACAAATCTTGCAAAGAGATTACCAATGAGCAGAGATTACAAAACATGATTGATAGCATGATCTATGGACTGCCAGTATGAGGGCCCATCTGTTGGGATGGCATAAGATCTGCCAGTGAAGTCAGCCTGTGTGCATGGGAGGGTCCATACATGCGTAACACCTAAACTTTGCCTAATTTTGTCTCCACTGTATGAGAACGATTCACTTAATGTTAGATAACCTCTTCACAAGGATTAGAAAAAATTATGTCCATAGACTGATATTCCTATCTAAATTATTTAAGTTAATGTACTATTTTTTAAAGTCTGTTCATTTTATTCATAATAAAAAATGTGTATGCACAAATGAGAGAGAGAGAGAGAGACAACCCCCAATAGGGTTTCATCATATTGTGATCTCCTTCTGACAACCTCCCAGCTTATCAGGATCTTGAGAACACTAGCTTGTCCCTGGCCTATTTCAGGTAAACTGGGTTTGGGATCTGAACCTACAGTTGATTGTGTGCCTCCCAGTCCTGCTGTTTAATATACTACCTACAGCCACTGAGGCTAGTGCAATTAACTATAGATTTTGTTTTACAAATGGTATAGGATTAGAAGTGTTTATAACATGCAAAGATTAATAAGAAAGATTCTATTGAATCATTTAGAGTCAAAGGGGCAAGAGAAAGCTATAAGTAATCACCATAGTGTAAGAGGTATTATTCAAAGTTCACTGCTTATGCTGTGGGAATGCACATTTTGGAGTGATTATCTCTGCCTATGAAAGTTAGATGGGGCTTCATAGAGAAAGCAATAGAGAAAGCAGGTATTGAAAGATCTTGAAAATAAATAGTTTGCAAAATCTGATGGCTGTGAAAAGTTCTTCAGTTAAAAAGACTGTGTAGAATAAAAAGACATAACAAAGTATTCAGCAAGTGTGGGGAATTTAGTGTGACTGGAACATCTAAGGCTCTGAGGCTGGACAGTATGGGAGGAGTGGTAACCAGTACATTTGGAAGGCAAGTTAGAGGCATATTACAAGGGATATCATCCATGTAAGGCCATTGGACATCATTCTTCAAGAAACAATGGAAAGAAGACCAGCAGGTGGTGTGGTGGTTAAGGTGCTGGATGCTCCCTCATTGCCAACCTCGGTTTGAGACCCAGACTAGGTGGCATGCTTTCTCACTTTCTCTCTCTCTCTCTCTCTCTCTTTCTCTGTGTGTGTGTGTGTGTGTGTGTGTGTGTGTGTGTGTGTATCTCTGGTCAAATTAAAACAAATGAATGAATGAATAAAATTTAAAAAAAAGAAAAAATGGAAAAATGGATTATCAACTAATTTACACACTGGGAATTGAGATCTGATTTGTGTTTCAGGAAAACAACCTGGCATTATTAGGGAAGGCATTGGTAAAAGGAGAAAGTGAAGCAGTGGTTGCTAAATACCCTCTTGTCACAGTAACGACTAGCCTCTCCTCCAAGCAAACAAGTGATTAAAGTAATCTTTCTGTATTTTGTATCATGTTTCTTACATAAAGGCAGCTTTAGGACACTTACCTTGCCCAAACCTTCCAAAGAGAGACCCGCTGTAGCCTTCTTCTTTGTAGACCTTCTGAAATTGCCAAAAACATAGCAAAACAAAATCCAAATATTAGTGAAGTCATCGAAAGAAGTAATGAGTATTAATATCAACTGGTGACTTCTTATCTTACTCACAGTAAATGGAAGACTCTTTGGGTAGTTGAATGGATGGTAATAACTTGACTAGGGTGAAAAAATGAAGGTGGGGGACCAGCAGTTAGTGTAATTGCTATGTCGCTGGACTCCCATGTAGTCGACTGCGCTTCATGTCCTGGACCTGGTGGCTTAAAACTCACTCGGTTGGCGTGTGCATGCGAGCCCAAGATCCTGAGAGGAGAATGGAGGAGAAGGGATTGCAGCGTGGTCATCCCCCCTGGGGGATGATTTCTTGCTTTCTCTCTCTTTCTGGTGAGCACATGTGCTCTATAGCAAAAACCTCTCAAAAAAAAGAAGAAGGTGTTACGACATACTTAAGAACCAAATAAAGTTCAATTCCTAAGCATATTATTTGTGTTAGTCTATAGCCTAACACTGAATTGTTGTCTGCAAACCACATTTTCTTCAGAAACCAATGTACCATGCATTATCTTATTAACACCATGATTGCTTTTCAAAGAATAGGTTGATTTCTGTTTCTTTTTTGGCCTTATATTAATGGTATGATGATATGCTTAGGAGTAATCTATGGTACATTTGCTTCTATGAAACAATACAGCATGCTTAATATTGTCAATTTTGTATATTTTTTATAAGCATCCTAAATTAAGTCTATAGTTCCATGAATACTAATAAAACAGACCATCCTCTGACTCTATGCTTCACCAACAGAGATTGAAAAAATGACTGATAGAACAATAATGACCTGTTTCAGAAGAACAAAAAAATGCTCAGTGATTTTTAATTATCTGATAATACCTGATTTTACTCAAGATATATTGAATAACTATCAAAATAAAGTTAATGTAATATCAATCTTATTTATAAGTATTAAAAAATAATAGCAACACATTATTTTAGTAGATTGAGGATTACAGGAGAGAGCTACAAGCAATTAAATACTGTGACTTATCTAAATTCATATTTAAACTGTATCTACTTGAGCTCACTCGTATAGAGAAAGATAACAAGAGTTTTAAAACTTAAATTAACTCTTTTTATTACCGTAAGGCACGTGTACTTCGCACATACAGAGAAAGAAAGAGAAGGAGAGAAAGCGTCCCCCAATGAGGTGATATCATGCTACAATCTTTTGTCCTCCATTTCTCCATCCTGTCTGGATTTGGGGCATGTACCGCACATGCACAGTGTGCTTTTTAAACTGCAGGGGCCAAGATCTTAACAGCATTTGGTCATTTGAGATCTATGTCACCATGCACTACATTAACTACTACTCAATGGGGTCGGCGCAAGATTTCCTTTCTTTATTTTTTAAGAGGTTTTTGCCTTAGGGTAATTGTACTCGCCAGAGAGGGAGACACAGAGATAGTGAGAAGGGAGATGAGAAATCGCCTCCCAGGGTAGAGGGCTATACTATACAGCCATTTTTCCCCCGTGCCTGGTATGATTTTCAAAGCCATGATCGGCCATTTGGGAGTCCAGTGATATAACCACCATGCCATTTGTTGGTCCCAACTTTCCTTTCTTTAAAGAAAAATTTTGTTACTACATAGAGAGAACCAAAATAACCCAGAAGACTGCATCCCATTCAGTCCCCTAAGCAGCTCCTTTTCAAGCTACAGGTTTCAGCTAAAAATGACCTCTTTAGAGAGGTCGTTACTGACTTACCTATAAAATACAGCCAGGCCTCTATACTATATTATGTCCCTTCCAAATATTTCCCTCCTAATACTAGTCTTTACCTAAAATAATCTTTTTATTTTACTTATTAGTTTAATTGTTCAGTGCTTATCTGAGGGCCTTGGCCATGGCAAGGTTCTCAGTGCCTAGGTGTCTGCGCGAGTGTAAAGGAATAAGTTAATATATGTGAAAAGGATAAAGGGATAAATAAATGACTTAGACATACATGTAGAGAAAGCAGTCACCTGAAAATGGAACTATTTTTCAGGATAGCAATTTAAGTCAGGAAAAAAACATTCCATCTGTCATCTGCTACCTTTTAAGTGTCTATAGAAAGGAGAAAGTAACCTACTCGTAGTTAGCTAGAGAAAAAGGAAGGAAAATATAGATTTTCCTTGTTAGCATTAAATTAAAACTTTGTGACAGAGATACAGGAAGTGCTATATCAGAAAAGAGGTATTAGGCCTATTATGTAAGTGGAATGACTCTGTCACGTGGAGAGCACTGACAGATGGTGGTATAAATCATCCTTATAGCATTCTTAACTGGGAAACTTAATATAAACCTTTGTTGAAAATCAGTACAATTCCAGACACAAGGCCAAAATCTCCAGAGAACAATTAACAGTTGCAATGAATGTACAGAAACTCTAGCATACCAAAGCAGTAATACTCACTCTTAAAACCTACATGAGAACGGGAACATAACTGACAATATATTCCATCAACAGATTTTATCTCAAACTGTCTGAGAGCAGAAACTGCCATATTTTTGAGAGGCAATCAGACATTTTAGTTTCTGGTTAGCCCACAATCTCTCACTACTCAGTGCCTTCAGAGCAATTTTACACATCGTTGGTGAGACTGACCAGCTGCATCCTCACATTCCATATCCCTTGCAGCAAAGAGTTGCTGCTACTGCTACTCATTTTCCTTTTTATTTATGGTCTTTATTGCTTTTTAATTCTGTAACACTTACATCAGGTTCTAATGCCTTCATTTTGTCATCGTTGTTGGTATTTGTTTGTTTTAATTTCATATTCCTTAAATCTGGAATGTTGTTTGGGTATTGTCAAACCATTGACCCTCTCTCATTTCTCTGCTTTCTCTCTAATCCACCACGGAAATTTATACATCATGCTGTCCCTCAAGGGTTCTGAGCTATTTTGTCTCTATTTTAAGCTATATCCTAAATTGTTCCACATTTTTCTTTCTTTCAGGGTCTTTCTTTCAGGTCTTTCTCCTTCAGTATCAATGCTGTTCTTTCACTTTCAGTAATAATTTCCTTCACTAGCAGTCAGTTATCCTAATCTTGGATGTGTCTGTGTTTATGGATGTGCTTACTTACATGTTTTCAAGGCATTAACCCTTGTTGCTGAATTTTTATCTGCTGTTTTTCTTTTTACAGGTAAATATAGAAAACCTAAGTAATCACCTGAAGAGAAAATTGATTCTGATATTAGATATTCTAGAGACACAGTTTTGAATACATAATGGTCAATTGAAGTCACTGAAACAGGATTTTCACAACTATGTTTCATTTTCCTAAGCAAGAGACAAGTGATAATTTAGTGTAGAAAAAATAATGTTTTGACCAATTAAGGAAATGATTGTGCTCTGCCTAAAATTATGAACATAATTACAAATGTTGCCATGGGAGTTTTTTAAATAAGTTGTTACACAAATGTATGTGACTTTTGTGTAAAATAAGTGTATTTTAATGAAATTTCAAAAGCAATAGGATTTTGGAAGTGCAGAGCTGTAGTCCATCTAATTTTGTAGGTGAAGAAACTTAGACCCAGGAATATTACATTTCTTAACAAGATCCATATCTTTTCTCTGTAAGTCTTATGTTCATTTTACTTTACATCTTAAACATTGTAATGTGAGCATAACCCAATGATGCTAACATCTGCATGCATGTCTTAGTTACCTCTACATTTTTGAGAAATGGGCAGATATTGGAATTTTGTTTTGTGATTCTCCTCACACTCTTTTCTACATGTAGGTGTCTATGGGCTCTGTGAGCTGCATTATGTACTCTTCTATGCTCCTTTAGTCTTCCACACCCACATACTGAGACAATGATGTAAGAGCTGGAAACAGGATGATAATGGATCAGTTTCTCTTTTCCTGCATGGAGAGTTGTGGGCTGTATTGTGATAAAGACTCATAAAACACAAATGGAATTGCTTCCTATAGATCTGCTCAGAAAAGCATCCTTGTGTTTAGATATTTTAAGTGTATTTTCTCTCTCCCTTTTTTCCTTTCACAAAGACTTACCGAACATTATAAGATAAATGTTGTGCTTGATACTTGGAAAACAAAAAGGAATAAAACACATTACCTATCATCAAGGAACTCACAGTCTAGGAGATAATAGATGATAATAATAGTGTGAGGTGTTACAATGATGGGAAGCACATACTACTGTGGAGATGCATTAAGAGGGACATTTAATCCAGAAAAGAAAGTCAAAAAGAGTTTCCCTGGAGTCACATACCTGTGCCAAATCTCTCTCAGGATTCTTAGGCATTATCTCGGTGAAGAAAGGCAAAAAAGCATGTAGAGAACCAGAACATTAAATACCACGTGGGCACTGATTATTTGGATTTCATTGTTTGTGTGTCATAGACACTGCATAGCTAAATTCACGGTTCCTCCAGTGATGCCAGCACCAGGGATGGGCCTTTTAGAAATCACTAGTACTATTCATCAGTTAATCTGACAAGGTTGGGTTATTCTGACATATAAGGGAGTCTTTCAAAAAGTCATAAAAATGTGTACTATGAAAAACATGGATTTCAAATTTTTTGCACCCAAATAAACTTGTACTTCAATTGTATTTTTACATGAAACTTTTTAACTCCTCTCATATAAATTTCAAAATCCCAATGGCTTAACACAATAGAAGAGTTTATTTCTCAATTGTAACGAGAATATAACACAGGATAAATGAACCTCCTTCATTTTGTAACTTTGCCTTTTGGATCTGCACCTCTGAAGTTGCAGCAACAGCAGAAATTTAATGAAGATTTCTCTTGCTGTTTAAAAGAAAAAAATTCTTAGGAAAGACTTATACCATTTCTTCCCATGACCAGAACTCAGTCATGTATCTCCTCCTGAACTACAAGGGATTCTGGGAAATGTCCTCCCATGAGCAGATAATAAAGAACATACATAGTGATTGAACTCAAATTAGAATCTTCATCATAGGCAGATGGGAGAGTGCATCTTCTAGATGGTATTCTATGGGCCAGTAGGTGGCATGGAGACTAAAGCACTGGATTCCACATCACTAGCTGTGAATTTGAATCCCAGATCCAGCAGCTTGAAAAACACACGAGGTGTGTGTGCATACTCAAACTCCCTGAGAGGAGCATGGAGGAGGAATTGTGAGGTATTTATTCCCCTTAGGGGGTTCTCTCTCTTTCCCAGAAGTACATTTTCCTTATAGCAAAACTAAAGGGTGGGGTGGGAAAGAAGCATGTTGTAGCTCTGTTTAGGAAAATATTTAAAAACAGCCTACAGCTATGCCCTCTCAACAGGTCATTCAAATTAAATGCCACTTTATTATTATTAATTTTTAATTGTCAAAAGTTGCATGTACTTACCAGAAAAAGAGAGAATGAGAGAGAAGGAGAAAGCCCTCCCTAATGAGGCATGGTCACACTACAATCTCTTCTCCTTTATTTCTCCATCCCATCAGGATTTTAGGCATGTACCCCCATGTATTTGGCATATTTTTTAAGCATTCAGTTATGGGATTTGAACCAAGGTTGACCATGGGTGATTTGGCTATTTTAACTGTAAAGCTACAGGGTCAGCCAATTTAAATATTCCTTAATTTGCATTCTATATCAAGTATATGAAATGCAATTACAAATGAAAATAAGTAACTCTCTCTTATTTAATTAACAGACCTAACCTTTAACTAGGGTTTTGGAGAAAATGACTTGTGGTTATAGTTTATTTGAAGTCATCGAGGCTATTGAGTCTAGTATTTTGTCTTTAGATAACCTAAATTGTGGGATTTCTGCTTATCAAGAAAGGAGGATCAGGAAGGCAAAGATTCTGCTTCTCAATAACTCTGTTTAAGAGTTTGAATGTGTCTGGGGTATAATTATTTGCAAATTATGACTTTGGAAATACATGAGAAAGATAACTGAGAAAAGCATTGTCCTTATCTACATAGTGTTTATAATCTCTATGAAGACATTGAGATAAATAGTAACAAATAGCAATGTGGCACAATAGAAAGAAATAATAGCATTGCAGACAATCACTGAGGAAGGAATAAGTGAGCACTGTGGGGACTAAAGAAAGGTTTGGAAGAAAATATGATACCACGGAGCTGAATTTTGAAGGATGGAGTAAGCTTTTAATAGAAGTAAGGATGAAAAAATTTCAGGATGAAGGAACCATATGAAGCCATGGCTCTGTGAATTTTAAATGTATGTTATAAAAGTTCCAATACCCAGCTTTGTGGCTGGAGCAGACAGTTCTTGAAAGATACAGAATCCGAGGGAAGGGGATATTAGAAATCTTCATTTCAGTCATGAAGAGGCCAAAACCAGGAACTCTGATTTCAGATGAAGGGCTCTGCTCTCTCTTTTGTACCACAGAAAGGTTAAGTGACATGCCCAAAGTTATACTGCTTTTGTAGTCATGCTGGAAGTTGTGCTTCTGAGTTGTTATGCTTATAATGGTGTCTCTGGAATCAAGAAAAAAACCGAAAGTAATTTTGATATAAAAAATACTACAATGACTATTACTGCTAGTAACCAATAAGGTGATAGTATTCTAATATCCAACAAAAGGAAGATCTCTGGGATAATTAAACATTACTCCTTTGTTTCCACTTCTACAGAAGACACACCATCACCCCTAACAACAAAGAGAAGGAGTACAGGGAAACAGTACACTCCTCCATAGACCCTAGAGAAAAATAAATCACCATGAGATTTGACAACAATCAATTTTTCACTGCACACTAATCAAGCAGATAGAAAGAGGGTCATGGCATGTGATTTACTTAATTAAATCTTTGAGGGTGGAGAGTGAGTTAGCACATGGAGTTATATGCTTTACACATTGACAAAAAACAGCAATGTCAACAGTATGAAATGTGTATTGCTCTAACAATGATGAATGCAAATGCACAGGATGCTCTGTCTGCCTCTATTAACTGTGACAAAGCCTGCTTCATGTCAGAAATATCAGAAGACTTCTATTTGGCAACTAATGCCTGAGTCCTGTTGTTCTCATTAACTTACCCTTGGATGTGTGGCAATTCATTTTTCAGGGAATTTTCTGGAGGCTGCTCTGGCAACTGAAGACACTAAGCAGCTCTTCTTGAGATGAATGCACGAATATAGCTGGATGAGTATTCTTCTTATGGAAAAAGACAAATTGTTTCCTTATTTGTCAAATTCTCTTGGCCATCTGGGATTTAGGTTAATATAGTTAGAATCTACTGTCCTCCTTCATTTCTGCAGTGACCCTTCCATCTTCTCATCTATTGATCGAGGTTTGACTTTATCAGTCAGATTGGTATGCATTATGCTGCAATAACAAACAACCGTCCAATCACAGGGACTCCACCCAACAAAAGTAAAAATCTTGTTCATGCTGCATATGCAACATACAGGTAAAGGGAGATGGAATATTTGGGATACTTATAATCCTCTAGTGACTTTGACAGAAAGAAGATCCATCTTGACATGTGTGTTTACAATAACCAGGAAGGAAAAGGAAATGTGGTAATTACACACTGGCTCATAAGGCTTCTGTCTAGAAGAAATAGCGTCACTTCAGATTACATTTTACATACCAAAGAAAGTTGCATGACTTTGACTAATGTTAAAGGGAATGGGGAAAAGATGTAGAATAGAATGTATTTCAACAATTCTAGGGGAAGAGGACAAATGAAGGTGTCTTAGACATGCTGGTGGGTGCTGATAATTTAGGAGCTCTCATAGCCTGGTCTTTCAGATTTCCAGTTTGCCTTAATGAAAACCCTTTTGTGTTATAAGAGTTGTCTATACATCTACCTAAAATCAATCTTGTCCATCTAGGGTATTTTCTTCCATGAAAAATAAGAAAAGACAGGGTTAGGAGCATAGAATATGGATTATGAACTTACTGAGAGGACTAAAATAAAAAGCTTTGCCTAAAAAAACAAAACTGATGTCATGTGACCATGTATGTTTCCTGCTCATATCTACTCAAGGCTGTACAAAAATGTCTAAAAAATTCATTTAGGCAATACTTGGCTACCCTTCATCACTGCTCACTCTGAACTGGATGGTTCTTTCGTTATTGTTAGTTTTTAACAATTAATTGCACATAGTGTAGTTGTTGATAGGTGTGGAATGGAGCGGTGACAATGGCCTCATTCTTCTAGGGCCACTCATTGACCTAACTCTATCATAGAAGTGTCCACCCTTTATGGGCACAGTGCCTCATGCAACTGCCACAGCATAGCAAATATCTCTCCCAATTCCAACAGTTGTCCCATGGCTGGTATCAATTTCTAATTTTAAAGGATGAGTAATCTAATGGTGCAGTGTTCTTAGGTAGGGAAATCATGGAAGGAGCATTTTTGGTCATTCCCAATCTTTTTTGTCATGTTTAATTTCACATTTCATAAGTGTGACTTGGAGCAACAGATTTTATGTATATTCTCAGAAACTATAGTATAATATTCCAAGGAAGAAAAAATAAATGAGCTTTTGTTCTAATTTATCTTTTTATTTTAATTTTCTTTCTAGTAAACTCAGAGGAAAAAAATACATGTTAACATATTTCAACTAAGATCTACTTTGGAACCATTCAAAATACAAAGTGGAAATAGTGGACTTTGAAATCATTTATCTAATCGTGGATTAGGAGAGACCATCCATAGCACATTCTCTTCTAATCTACTAGCAGGTCCTGTTATTTCCAACTTCAAAACATTTTTCTTAGTTTATACATTCTTTTTCCCATGAATGAGGAAGACAGACAGAGAAAGAGAGGAAGAAAGAGAGAGAAAAAAAGGGATATAGCACTCCCAAAAGGATCTCAACTCCTTGATCCATCTCCAGCCTTCAGCCAGCCCCTTTCATGGGCATGCAGTGCCCAACATACTCAGGACTTCAGAAGTGAACCGAATCCTTCATATGTGGGTTGGCCTAGAAGTATTTTGTTTTCCCACTGCACCACTGTCTGGCTCCCTCCAGCCTCAAGTTCTGAATGTGCTCTTTTTCCTCCATTTCCACACAACTACCCTAGCCAAGTCACTATTGTGTTTCACAAGTTATTAAAATAGCTTGCTAAGTGGCTTCCATGATTCCATTCTTGTTTAGCTATGGTCTATTTTCCTCCCAACAGCCATAGTTACCATTTTAAAGCAAATTGGAGTCACTCTCTTCTCATAACCATTTAATAAATCTGAATTACAAGTAGAATGAAATCCCAGTTCTTTCTAGGTGTCATGTAAAGTTCCATTCAATAGAAACCTTGGCTTCCAACTTTAGCCCCTACTATACTTTTCATTGCCTCTGTTCCAGTCAGATAGGTCAATTTACTTCCTGAAATATAACAAACGGAATCAAAGTTTCTGTACAAGACTTTTTTTTTCCCTGTGTCTGAAATCTTTCCCCCAAAACATTACCATTGTTTTCTCTTTAACTTGATTTAAGAGTCTAGCCAAATGTCAACACACCAGAGAACCTTTTCTTGACTGACCCATTAGTTTCCTATTACTGAGTAAAATATGTCCCAAAGCTTAGTGCTTTAAAACATCTGGAGGCTTGACTTGGGCAGAAGAACCCATTTCCAGTGTGATTCACTTATAGATCTGAAAAATTAATGCTGATTATCTTGAGGAGGCCTCGCCTTACCATTGAACATCTTCTTGGGATGATTTGATGCCTCTATGACATGGCAACTGGCATTACCAAAAAGAGTGGCTGAAGAAGAACAAGGAGAAAGTCCCAGTCATGTTTTAACGTAATCTTGGACATCACCACAGTGTATCTTTTATTTTATTCTCTCTGTTATAATACTAAATCCAATCCCCATTTGAGGGACAAAAAATTAGGCTTCACTTTTTAAAGGAAGACATGTCAAATAATTTATGAATGTTTCTTAAATTCACTATAATAAAATTACAGTCCTATACCACTCCTCTATGCTTCATATCTCTTTATCCTGTTGTACTTCTCTATGCCACTTATCACTCATGGTATTTCACAAAAAAAAAAAAAAAAAAAAAAAAAGATAAAGTGAAGGGCAAAATAAGGAGTCTGAGACAAGATTGTCTTACACAAATCCCAAGTCTACAACTTACAGAGAATAAAACCTTAGATGAATTACTTAACTTCCTTATTATTTAGTATTAATATCTATAAAATTGGTTGCTCAGCCCAACTTTGTAGTCGAGAGGTTAATGGAACCAGATGCCACATGGCTGACACTGGTGGCTTAAAAATCCATGGCCTGTGTGTCCCAAGGATGGAGAAATGGGAAGAATTGCAGCATCACCATACCCCATCAGAGTGTGTTTCTCCCTCTCTGTGTCTCTCTGTGGTGAGTGCATGTACCCTCTGGCAATAAAATAAAATAAAATAAAAATTCATCAGTGCTGCTGTCTTTAAAGAGTCGTAGTGAATAATTAAAAACAATAAAAACAGAAAACTAAAGAGATGATAGATAGGTAGGTAGGTAGATGGAGATGGCACCTAAGGCAAAATCTAACACAGAAAAAACGCAATAACTATGTTATATATTATTATTGCAACTATTACTACCATTATTTTTAGTAAACAAAAAGATATTTTTCTCATTGTATTAATTCCTCATTGAAATATGATTTGTATCAGTGTAAGAAATATGTCTGCTCACTGTTAAATTCTTAGCGCTTAGAATAGATTTTCAAAAATACATGTTGACTAAACTAATGCTTCAAAAGGCAAGGTACAGGTAGATGTTGCAGATTTTACTTCTAAAAATGTTCTTAGATATATTCAATAATTTATCCTCCATTCCTTTATGAAAAATGCTTTAGTTGAGTGCTTTGTAAAAGTGTGAGCGTAGCACCTATTAAAGCTTTCGTCTTTCTGTTCAGATATAAATTAGTGTTATATCAGAAAATATTAGAGTTAGGGTAGAAGAAACAAAGAATTCATGGAGAAGGAATTACAGGCATGAAAACATGTGATTATTCCCACAGCTTTTATATTAGTAATTAGCAATTTCCAATTGTTTATAAATTGTCTCACTGAGAAACATGTGAATTAAACTGCAATATTTTATATTAAAGATCACTAATTAATTTTGAACAATTTTAGAAGTATCTGGGTGAGCAGTGAAAACCTTGGTATGTAGAAGATATATTTGGCAAATGTTTTTTTACAGTGCTTTCTACTAGTTTAATTTCAATGATAATACTAGGATTTCTTAACAAACTGATCATCACAGAAAGTAGAGGTGTATTACATAGTCTCTTTCAAAATTCAGAAGTGGAAAGTTTAAACAAATTTGAAACATAAAATTTATATTTTAATTATACAGTCTATGAGGACAGAATTTCTCATTTTGCCTGAACCAGTACAAGCCAAGCAAAGTATGACTCACACAGCTGTCTACATTGGCCATCAACCACAGACTCATAGCCCAAGGCCCATTTGGAAGGGATGTGAAAACATTTCATGCCTATGTGCTATGACTGCACTTACTCTTGCACCTGCTTTTGCTTTCTGGAGTTAATAGAAACCTCCAGTCCCCTTAAACCAAATGTAATTAATGAAAGGATGGCAGTGCTGTACCATAAGGGTATGTATGTTAACAAGTCCTCGTCCATGCAACCACAGGCAGGGCCTGATACTGTTCGGTAAATCTGCCATGGGCCAGAAAAAAACAAAAACTAAAAGGACACACTGTCTTTTAATTGATTGCTTCTAGCAAGCAACCTGGTGATGAGGGAACAGACCTAGACAAAGTCTGGAGTGCATTGACCTTCCTAATTTATAGATAGTCTCTGCTTCTTCTGATTATATTATGTGCATTTTATTTTTGCTGCTCATCTGAACACACAACAAAAAGGTGCCAAATATATTTTGTTTGTTTAGCACCGTGGACTGAAGTAATAGTTGCAAAATTACATTCTGCTTTGAAGTCAGGAAAAATAATCTAAAACTACTTCTGTGTATTATAAAGAAAAGTGAGTATTGACTTGTTAAATATTTATAAAAAACAGATAACTTAAAATTTGGATTTTTTTCATAAATAGAGATCAGGTAGTGAATGTACTACTAATGACAGATATATATTATTTGAAACAATATATTATAAACCCAGAAAATAAAAGAGGGACATGTCCTCCTATTTTTCTTTCATGAATTCTTTTAATAAATGAACATATATTATACGTATTCTGGATCTGGTACGTGTTGGACGTTGAGGATACAAGGTAGACAAAACATAAATAGTCTCTGAACTCCAGGTGCTAGAGTCAGCATTGTGTGGAGGGAATGAAAACATTAAGCAAACAATCACAAGAAATATGGGGCATGGGTATGTCTGCGCAAGTGCCTTGAAAAACAAACAGATTCAATTGTTCATACAATATTTATTACACACTCACTTTGTGCATGTAGTAGTGAATAAACAGGCAAAAACTATTATTATTAAATAAAAAGAGCAGAAGTTACTGCTTTTAGAGAAACAGCAAAATAAATAGAAATCAAGTGTAAGGAAGAGTGTATAGTGCAGAGATGAGATGAGTCATAAGAGCAGCTCTGACCACAGAGGTGCTGAGTTGAGATAGAGGATAGAGAAAGCAGGGCCTCCTAGCCCATTTCAAAATAATTGTTATTTATCCTTGTAAGAAGAGAGATTTGGAAGGATTTGGAGGAGTGGGATGGCCCGATAAGGTCTTTAAAAGGCTGTTGTATCTGTAAAAAGCACAGGTAGAAGCAGGAGACCAGCAATACCTTCTTGTACATTCCAGGTAGCCGTGGAAGTGACTCAGATATTGGTGGCAACATTACAGGTAGTGAAAAGAAATTATGTTTGGGATATAATTTTAAGGTAGAGCTATAGAAGTAGTTGCTGGATTACATAAGAAACAGAAGAGAGGAGTTAGGGATAATTCTAGAAACTTCTATAATAGTGAGGGCTTTTCAAGTGACAATGGAGTTAGTATTTGAAGGAATAAAGGAAAGTAACTAGAAGAGAAAGGATGGATAGAACATATGGACTGAGAACTGATTGTATTCCTAAGACATTTTCTCCTAGAAAGATGAAAGAAAGGAGTTTTTGTTTATTAAGATAGTAAAACCCAGCCATGGTGGTGCAGGTGGTAGGGCATCTCTGAACAATGCTGAGGCCTTATGGGATGTTCCCAGTTGGATTTAGGTTGACCTGAACATGATGGGTGCACTGGGTATATCTGTAAACCTGGCTACAGGAAGATAGGGGGAGGATCATAGCATAAAGACTCTGTCAAGGGTACCTGTTTCTCTCTCTCCTCAAAAATTAAAATTATAAAATACTTATTAAAAGATAAAAATTAGCACAGAATTATTATAGTTAAAAAAACTTTTGGGGAAGATATTTTTGTGACACTTTGTGCTATAAAATCAGTGCATATGGCACTCTATTAATCATAAAGTCTTAAACTGGGCTTTATAATAATTAAGTTTATTATACATACATTTGGCAAATTTTATTTCAAAATTACGTTAGTAGACGGTTTTTCTTGATATTATTCATCTGTGTGGAACCAAGGAGAGAAAAACAAGTTGTGTAGTGCCAAACTTGCATTACAATGCTCCCCTTTATCAAACAGAAAGAAATGAAGAGTATGTGTGTTGTGGTAATACAATGTCCTGACAGTTTTAGAGCCTTTTACTTTAAATAAATTAGGAAAGGTCCAGTCTGCTTACGAAAATTCAAAACACGCATTTAACCTGGATATGAAATGTGTTAAATCTGGTCACATATTAAATAAATCTAAGTAAATAGATACAGCATCAGCAAATATGTGTAGTATTTCCAAACATTTCACTGTCAAATATTTACATCTCTTAATAGTTTTTCATTTGTTTTAGTTATTAAATATCTCTGACCTCTTTTTCTGATTCTTAAACACAGCATTTATATCCAAGAAAACAACAAAATGGTAGTACAGCTATGTTGTATGCAATAAATTAAAAATCATTCTAGTTTTACCTCTATTTTACTTCAGTTTTTATGTTTGTATTTTGATTTTATAGAGCAGCTTCAAGAAGTACTTAGTCTTAGAAGACTTATTAAGCAAATTCAAGAAATTAGGTTATTCAGACTGCCCAAAGCAATGATTATGAAAGACATCAAAGGCTTTCTATTATACTATTTTTAAAACTAGTACTGGTCAAGTTTGGTTTGAATTTTCTAAAGGAGGAAATCAGAAGTATCAGGGCAGGATGTATAAAATTATGACTACGAAGCTCTCCCAGCATGGAGCTGATAGAATAAAGGAAACCCTGTCAGGAACACATCTGGCTACAGGCTCTCATTCTAGCATGACGCACCGTCTTCTGGTGTGAAAATATTGGGTACGCTACCCAGATCACATTCTCCAAGGGTCTGGAAACTCAGATATGCTTTGGGAGGAAGAAATGTGTTTCATTTTTCCTTTTGTGGTTGAGGTGACTTTTATGAGGATCCATCACATATTTCAGAAAAATTGGTCATTTAATCATTCATTTTAGTTGGTAACAAAATGACAAAATAACTCTTATGATTGTGGTTAGCATTCAAAAGAGAGCAATATAAATACACATGCATATGTGTATGGGTAATTACTTTTATTTTCTTATTTTTATGGATAGAAATACAATCATTCATCACTTAGTAACAGGGATACTCCCTGAGAAATGTTGGTAGGTGATTTCGTCATTGTGCAAACACTATAGAATATCCTCACCCAAACCTAACTGATGCAGTCCACTACATCCCAGCCTATATGGGATAGCCTATATGCTAGTTATGGGACCACCTTCAATTATGTAGTCCATCATTGACTAAAACATAATTATTCAGTACATGACTGTGTATGTGTGAATGCATATGTGTGTATGTTTGTTAATTTTTTTTTCTCAGTAAAGACTTTTTTTTTTTTCTATAGGCTAAAGCCAGAATATTATTCTAGTGATTCTTGCCATTTTTAGGAGAAGGGATGAGAATCCATTGTTGCAGCAGTCTTGTACAGGCCACAAAACCTGACGTCATACTATTATCTAGACCAGAATTCTAGTTTAATATTACCAGGACATCTCTAAGAACTGTGAGATGCCAAATCAATGTGATTCATACATTATAAAAGTTGTACGAAAAACATGGTCATGTCTAATTCCTGGTTTATGCTTTCTTTTAACCTGGCATTTAAGTGGCCTCGATACAGCTCCTTTCATGCTTGCTGTATCTGCCAAGGATGTTTACACCAAAGACAAGGTCTGTTATGAAAGAAAGCTTTAATAATCACCTAGTGATGACACAATTCTCCAGTTTTATAATTGCTTTTTAATGATGCTCATGCAAGAGTTCTCCAAAAAGGAAACAGAATGTATTATTGCTATCGGCTAAATGTTTATGCTCCCCAAATTTATAGGTTAAAACTAGCCTGATGAGGCTAGCCTCATAGTATAGCAGATATTGTTATTGGGGATCGTCGCTGCAGCTCAATCATGCTGCATAGTTTTGCCCAAATGAAATCATTTCCCTGTTGATGTTTTCTGTGCAAAATCTATTTATAGTGGACTTTTGTTTCATCTGCTCAAATCATGCTTGAGGAGCCCTCCTAGCAGGGATTGCTAATGGTTTTTATAAAGGACTATCTCTCAGCCTTTGCATTCTTTACACATCGCTGATTTTTAAAGTGCCAGACTGTGGCAACTTACTATAAAACACGTTCTCAATAAATCTATCAATTGGAAACTTGGCTCAGCAGCATTTTAAAAGCCTGGCCCCAGGTGCATTTGAGGAGAACGTTGCTCTCAGTGGAAACAATATCTACGTGCATTGTTTGCTCTGGTTAGAAGGCCTAGGAACATTGAGAATTACTAGATGTGCCAATGAAAACTCTACCTTTAATCCTATTTTCAAAACTCTGTGAGGAGTTAGAGGTGCTCCATTGAGGGTCAGTTTTGGGTGCTTCAGTTTTAAGTCTTTTTTTTTTTTGTCCATTTATGATAGAGCTTGTGCACAGACATGCAAAAGTGAAAACGAAAGAAAGGGAAAATTGGACCACCTTCCCATGGTGTCCAGCCACACTACTACCTCCTTTCTCTAGTACACCAGCCCATCTGAATTGGGGCTCTCAAGTGCATGTCCAGTGTGTTTCAGGTCAACCAGGCAGGGGACTGGATCTGCAGTCACCATGTGGAATCCAGTCTTCCCTGAGCAGCACATCCCTGCTGTGCCACAAAGCTGGCCCATGTTATACATTCTTAAATAACTCTGATGACCTTCACTCAAGAGTTAGGACCTGCTAAACACAACATTTTAGAGGAAAGATAATGTGCTTGAAATAGCTAAATTGAGGACTAAAGAGTTAGAGTTCATTGGCAAGTAGACTCAATTTAGGTGTGGCCTAATATGCTCAAGAAAGTGCCACCCTGGTAGGCTGCAGTCAATGTTCACCTTTGCATTCAAATTACACATTGCCACCCTTTTTCTGGAGTCCCATCACTAAATGGGTTAGAGGTGCTCCATTGAGGGTCAGTTTTGGGTGTTTCAGTTTTAAGTCTTTTTTTTTTTGTCCATTTATGATAGAGCTTGTGCACAGACATGCAAAAGTGAAAACGAAAGAAAGGGAAAATTGGACCACCTTCCCATGGTGTCCAGCCACACTACTACCTCCTTTCTCTAGTACACCAGCCCATCTGAATTGGGGCTCTCAAGTGCATGTCCAGTGTGTTTCAGGTCAACCAGGCAGGGGACTGGATCTGCAGTCACCATGTGGAATCCAGTCTTCCCTGAGCAGCACATCCCTGCTGTGCCACAAAGCTGGCCCATGTTATACATTCTTAAATAACTCTGATGACCTTCACTCAAGAGTTAGGACCTGCTAAACACAACATTTTAGAGGAAAGATAATGTGCTTGAAATAGCTAAATTGAGGACTAAAGAGTTAGAGTTCATTGGCAAGTAGACTCAATTTAGGTGTGGCCTAATATGCTCAAGAAAGTGCCACCCTGGTAGGCTGCAGTCAATGTTCACCTTTGCATTCAAATTACACATTGCCACCCTTTTTCTGGAGTCCCATCACTAAATGGATAGAACATTGCCTTGTTTTCTTAATTGATATTCTAGTTCTTAGAAGATACCCTCTTTCTGTTTGGGTAATGGCAACTAATACGTCTCAGATCTTCTCTAGGGATAAACCTATTCTTTTTTCTTACAACATACACAAGAGCAAGAGGATTTATGCAGAAATAGAATAGGTATTTGGCACCTGAGATAATGGGGTTATAAAGGTCTAACTTTTTAGATAGGTCTTCCATTTTCTAATATTTCCTTCTAGAATTCCTACTTTTGAAGGGAACTCAATGTATCAATTTTTACTCAAGTATTAGCATTCACTACCAAAACATTATAAATTTATATGATTATGTGGTTACTGGTATAACAAAGAGATGCCAATACAGTAAAGTTTTGACTGGGAGATAAATGGACATGGCAATATAACAACTTTTTTAAGGAAGTCAAATTAAGGGGAAGGCCTTTCAACATGTAGAAAATTTTCTTCTATTTCTTCTATTTCCAACTAACTTAAACAGCTCTCATTTTTCAGTGACTATTCAATGACCATCTTTTCTGTTTAGGACATTGTCATGTTAGGAGAGAAAATAAGTAATTTAGTTCATGGAAGTTGCCCTTGGATAGATACCAATATATTTAATAATGTACATATATATACAAATGTGTATATATACACAAATGTATGAAATATGAGAAAATATTGGTGATAAAATCATAGCCATATAAGCAAAGTTTTGTGTGTGAGCAGAAAAATTGGAGCTTAGTTCTCTCTCACGTGGGGTGAGTTTGACTCAGTAGGGAGTTGGAATTTGTGCTCTGCTCTGAGAAGGATATAAGATCATGAAAATCAGCAGAAAGGGAGGAAGGAAACCTGGAAGAGAGGATGACAGGTGTAGACATA